>NC_142706.1:27365041-27668071 GCF_055471065.1 Atractosteus spatula | reverse complement strand
GTGGAAAAACTAAGGTGACCTGCTTGCATTGATGGATAATGGACGTTAATATGAACAATAATGTGCTGGTGTTGTCACAGTTAGAAATATTTTTTTCACTTTATCAGAATGACAGTCTCAAGGTTTTAGAAGGAGACCTGCACATTCTAGAGTTCGCCTAGGAGAGATACCACACGAACACTGATCTTCCAATAACAAACTGATATTGTTTTTTTTCTGAGACAAAGATCATATTCAGGGTTAGGACTGTGCATTGTTAATTGATTGTATCAGCTGTGAATTTACTTTGTATTAGTCAAGAAAAACCATATCTTGAATGAAAACTAAGGTCTGAATTGTTATACATTTTTCAACAATTAGACTAGGAATTTCAAATAAGCTCACTGCGAACAAGATTATTAAGATATTATGTCCTCCGTGTATGTCTCTGACAATAACTCTACTTTGCTATTTTTAGCCCTTGAAGATGAATTGGACTTTGCTTTAGGAAAACAAACCCCTGCATTCCTGAAAAAGTGTGTTTGCTATATCAGGAAAATTGCTAACTTTGACAGACATGCAAAACTTCCAGAAATGGGTCGCTACATGGATACAGTAACAGAGGGTGAGAAGATAATGCGCAACCAAGAAGCCCATGAGAAACTCATCAAACTCAGGGATGAATTTATTCCCACAATTGTTGCATCTTCCAACCTTAGAGTGTACACATCTGTCACTCATTGTGATATGAAACTTGGGTATTCTGAAGATGTGGAAAATCATTATGTTGAAGGCCTGTGTAAACAGTTTTATGAGGATATGGTGGACATTATCCAAGCTACAGTCCAACAAAACTTTGACACTGAAATGGACCCTCTTTACGATGAAGTACTGCAGCATTTATCTTTGTGCAAAACCTATGCGACATTTTTTGAGTACAGATGTGAAGCATTAAGTTTAATTCACAAGTACATTTTGCCTTCTAAGGCAGGAAGAATTAATCCATTAATTGTTTATGGAGGACCTTGCACTGGAAAAACCTTACTGCTTGCTGAAGTGGCAAAACAGGTAAAATATCTAGTCTCTCATTAATAAGTTCGTAATAATAAGTATATAATAATAAGTCCATTAATAATATGCATGTACATACACATTGCAATTAATATATGAGGACAAGAATGAATTAGTATTTTATTAAATAACAAGAGTGTTAAAAAGTTTCAGTTTTTACAGTAATGTAAATGTCTATGATCCATCAAAACAAAATGAATTTAACATTAAGCAAAGCTTTTCTTTAGCAGAGAATATTTAATATATGTTTAAAAATATAATGAGACCAAACGAAATATATTGTTTTAAATTCCCACAATCTCACAAGAAAAGGCAGTCTGGGGCTGAATGCTTATTGTTTATTTTAATGTGCCTGAAGATATGAAAAGTTGAAAATGGGGAGGCTGGTCATCTTGTTTAGTTTGTTTGTTTGCAAATTGGCCTAATGATCTCATACAACCATTTCTTGAAAGACATAAGGATGTAATAGATTTTCCCATTCCCTACAAAACATTGGGTTAAAAAAGTATATTCAGTTGTTAAGTCCATTCCATTATAGATTTCCCTTCTTTCCTCTGGTTTGTGTTTTACTAAATTCTGAAGAATTCCACTGTGTGATTTTGTCAATGCCTTCAAAGGATTTGAATACTCAAACTAATCTACTGCTCAGAACCAGAAAGATTCAATATATCTGTACATTGGAACAGGTAACGGGTTTATTCCATGCTGAAAAGAAAAGAAAAGAAACGCAATGTTTTGGCTCTGGAGCCTTCTTCAGGTGTGAGAAAGACACGGTAGACGGCAAAGATTAAATAGTACAGGAGAACGAAACCTGGAAAAATGGAGGAGGGAGAGGGGAGAGGCAGAGAGGCAACTCAGGATATGCAAGGTGGAGAAAGGTGTGAAGTCAAAACCTGCATGAAAATAGAGAAGACTACAGTACATGAAAATAAGCCTGTCATTGAGAGAAGGGAGAAGGTGTGAACCTAGATTCTGGATGAGTTTCATTTCTGTTTGCTTTCTGTTGTGGGAGTTGAGGAACCCTTCTTTTAGAAGAGAGACACAGATCAGTGTGATAATAATAATAAACTTTATTTTATATAGCGCCTTTAAAGGTGGCTTCTCAAAGCGCTTTACAGAATAACAACAAAAATAAATAAAAAGAATACACAAGATAAAACACAATTACAATATACAGAGGAGACCATGGATGGTGGTACTAAGAAAAGCAGAGGGGTGAAGAATGGAACCAGTTAAGTAAAGGCTTTTCTAAAGAAGAGGGTTTTGAGTCTAGATTTGAAGGAGTTTAGAGAAGGTGACTCTCTGATATCCTTGGGGAGAGAGTTCCAGAGTTTGGGGGCATAACAGGAAAAGGCCCTGTCACCCATACAATGTAGATGGGCTTGGGGGACAGTAAGGAGACCGGAGTTAGAAGACCGAAGGTTGTGAGGTGGGGAGTAGGGCGATAATAGTTCAGACAGGTAAAGAGGTGCCAAGCCATGCAGAGCCTTATAGGTTAGCATGAGGATTATAGGTGAGTCTAGACGGAATTTGACCGGAAGCCAGTGCAACGACCCCAGCAAGTAGAGCATTACAGTAGTCAATTCGAGAGAATACAAATGTGTTGATCAGCTTTTCAGCCACAGTTCGTGATAGCATAGGGCGTAGTCTAGCGATATTTCTGAAGTGAAAAAAGATGTTTTGACAATATGCTGCACATGTGGGTCAAATGTTAAGCCAGAATCGAATATAACCCAAAGGTTTTTCAATTTAGATTGAAGCTCAAGTACAGAACCCTCTACAGATAGGGTTACAGGACTGGCTTTACGAAGTTGATAGGGGGTGAAGGAAATGAAGGAAATTTTGAGTCATCCAAATTTTTATGTCAGAGATGCAATTAGAATTGAGACAGCCACATCAGTGTCAGATTTGGTATGGATATATATTTGAGTATCATCGGCGTAGAAATGAAAGCTGAGGCCATGTGATCTTAAAAGCTGACCAAGTGGAAACATGTAAATGCTGAAGAGCAAGGGGGCCAGTATTAAGCCCTGAGGAACACCAGACTTAACAAGACCAATTTCAGACCTATACTGATTAAGAGAGACAAAGTGACAGCGATCAGTGAGGTAAGATTCGAACCATTTGAGAGCAGTGTCAGAAACTCCAAACACAGTCTCAAGATGAGAAAGTAAGATGTTATGGTCGACAGTGTCAAAAGCAGCACTGAGATCAAGACGGATGAGTATAGAAAGAGAACCAGAATCAGAAGCTATTAGAAAATTGTTAGTGACTTTGACCAGGGCAGTTTCTGTGCTGTAAAGTTGACAGAAGCCAGATTAGAGGGGTTTGAAAAGGTTGTTTGTCGTGAGGTGATTATGTAACTGAAGTGTGACAGCATGTTCTAGAATTTTTGCAAGAAAGGGTAAGTTGGAGATGGGGCGAAAATTGTTAAGGTTGTGGAGAGCCATGTTAGGCTTTTTTGGCATGGGGGTAATGGCAGCAGTTCTGAGGACCGTTGGTACAATGCCAGTGCTCATGGATTCACGTATAATATTGAGGACAATGGGACAGAGAGAAGAGAAACAGGACCGAAATAAGGTGGTGGGAATGGGATCTAAGATAGGTGTGGTGGGTTTCATGCATGTAACTAGTTTTTTGAGGGATGCTGAGTCAAGAAGAGAGAAGCTGGAGAGAAGGGAACCAGAGAAGTTGGATGAGAAGGGAGGAGGTATGGAAATGATATGCGTAGTGGAGAGAATGTGATGCCGGATATTGTCGATCTTAGAACTAAAGAAATCTAAGAATGTGTTGCAAAGTTGCGATGAGGCAGGTAATGTGGTGGGGCAGTTTGGCTTGAGCAGTCTGTTGATGGTAGAGAAAAGATGTCTGGGGTTGTTTTGATGATTTCCAATGATGTGAGAGAAGTAGGTGGATCTAGCAGACTCTATAGTAACCTTATATTCAGATAAGTAATCTCTCCAAGCCTGATAATGTACATTTAGGCCAGAAAGACGCCACCTACACTCAAGTTGGCGAGAAGCTGCCTTCATGGATCGCAGATGGTCGTTGTACCAGGGGGCAGGGCGAGAGAAGGAGATGGTTCGAGTTTTTAAAGGAGCAAAGGTGTCAAGGGTAGATAAAAGAGCACTGTCATGTAACTGTATTTTGTCCTCTAGAGGGTCAGAGGAAGAGAAACAAGATAAGGAGGACAGAATAGAATTTGCAAACCTTGGGTGATCAATTGATTCCCAGTTGTGGAAATTTACAGAGCGTGAGGGGGAAGTGTTAGAAATAGGTAATTCCAGATTGAAAAGAATACCTAAGTGGTCAGAGAGGCCTAGATCAAGGGGCGAGCAGTGGGAGACAAAAGAGTCATTTGCAATAATTAAATCTAAGGTGTGTCCTTTGATCGTGGCCGTCTGAGGTGAAATGAGAAACTATGGGCTTGGAGAAATCTTTAATCTTAACAGCCCTAACATGTTCTCTGAAGCGGTCTCCTAGTCTTCTTCCGGTTTCCCCAACGTACATACCTGGGCATTTTTTGCAAGAGATACAGTAAATGAGGTTGCTGGAGATACAGGATGTCATCTTGGTGACCCAGAATTGACCTAAGGGGCCCAGAATAAGCGTGTTATTTGATATGTATTTGCAGGTGATGCAGCGAGTTCTGTTGCAGGGGAAGGTGCCTGGTGGGGATGATTGCTGAGTGCGGTCAAGGGATCTGTGAACAAGAAGTTTACAAAGATTTGGTGGTCGGCATTAAGAGATGATTGGGCAGCAGTCGGAAAAAAGGGTACTGATGGAGGGATCGTCCTGTAAAATGGAGCAGTTCTTAATGGTCCTGGGGATAGAAAGTGTGTTAGGGTGGTAGGGAAGCACCAAGGGGATGATGGAGTTGCACCAAGGAGTTGATGATCCGAGGGCTGTTTTTGGCCCGGGTGAGGGCCCTTTCGATAACCGGGGTGGGGTATCCTCTGTTGATGAAAAAATAATGCATTTTGAGTGCTTGGTTCTGGAAATCCATGTCGTCACTGCAGAGTCAACGTAGCCTGGGGAACTGTGAAAAAGGGAGAGAGTTTTTGGTGTGAGTGGGGTGAAAAGAGCTGTACAGGAGATAGCTGTGTGAATCTGTGGGTTTGTAATCGACCGAGGAAGAGATTGTGGACGGCTAATAGATAAATATATGTCTAGAAATGGAAGAGTAGTGGAAGATATTAACTGTATATTTACAGTTAACTGTATATTTAAGGGATTGGTGAAAGTAAGTGAATTGATGCAGGAAGTGTTCTAGCTGGTCATTAGAACATGTAGCAGCACCGATGCAGTCTTTGATGTATTACTTGTAGAAGTCAGGGAGAGAGCCAGTATAGGAAGCAAAAAAGCATTCTTCTACCCAGCCAAAAAAAATATTGGCATAGCTAAGTCCCATCCTGGTGCCCATGGCGACTCCACTAACCTGCTGCTAAAAAAGGTTATTAAATTAATATTCATTAAGTGTAAGAACCAATTCTGCAAGACGCACTAGAGTGTGGGTGGGTGGATCAAGCACTGTGCGTTTGTCTAGCATGTGCTTGAGGGCTGTAAGACCGTCATTCTGGTGAAATGGTAAAAATGACATGAAATTCTGAAATTCTGACATGGTAAAAATGTAGCATTCTGGACCCTGAAATTGGAAGTCATTGAAAAGATGGAGGGCATGGTTAGTATCCTTGATATATTTATATTTCAAACAGTGGTCTCATAAGGCTTTCGAGAAAAGCAGAAATGAGTGTGGTCAGACAATTGCATGCTGAGACAATGGGGCGTCCAGGGGTGTCCAGGTGGATTTTGGGAAGGAGGAAGAATTGGGATACCTGGGGATGTTCGACGATGAGATGGTTCGCCTCCTGGTTGAGCTAGAGATAGTGGATACCACTTCCTTCTGGTAGTCAGTGGTAAACACTGGTTTTTAATTTAAATGATGGATATTTATTAAAGGGGCACCTGATGACCACAGGGATATATACGTTTTTTTCCTCAAAGTCCGTGAATGGCACACTTCCCAAGAAGATGATTCTTTTTTTCTGTTTCTCACTTCTCAAGCTTCTAACCACAGATAACTGAGCCACAAGACACTCACAATGCACAACATATTGCATAGTAAATGGCAGTTTTCACTGGGTGCTACATTCTTTCCCCAGCAAATTAATTGTTGTCCCATTCATTTACAACAGTAAGAATTCTTTAGAATTCGATAATGCCTTTATATTGACCTTTGACACATTTCCATACAGAAACACACAAAAAATCTTTTCCATTTAACACATTTTTACATGGCAGCTGGAAGTTGCTGAACTGACTGAATGGCAATGTTTGCCTCTCTAGTTGTATGTTTGTTATACCTGATGGCTCATGTGAAGGAAAATATCATAGTGGCATCAGCTCACATTTCACTTTCAACTACAGGGGCATGTACTGTGTTAGTGCAATTTCATGCTACCTTGCACATTTAAAGCTTCCTATAAGGAAACAATCTAATAACTTTTAAGTAAATTGTTAAAACACCCAGTACACAATACCTTTATAATGATTTTAACTGATTAACTTGCTTATCTACTTAGATGTAATCTTCTAAATAGACTCTTGGTAACTTGAAAAAAGAAAAAAAGGATATGGCAATAGTAGTACAGTAGGCAGCCACAATAGTGGAACTGTGGTGCCCTTCTCTTTCTAGAGGAATGACTTCTGTTTGCTTGTACTGGTTCTACTTCTGCTTCCCCTGGAGGTACCCCAGGCTACCCGAGGTCATAACGCTACCTAAGTGGCATCTGGGCCACTACCAGTGCTATAATTCAGGGCTATAATTATAATTACAGCCCTTCACTAGCCAGGGCTATAATTCAGACTTTTTGTCCTAATGTCTTCTTTACTGTGTTGTAATTTTTCACCCTGGCTAATGAAGGTGGCACATTTTCATTTATTTGTGGATAAAATGGACTAGATTGTCGATTTACACAACCGTCTCATCAGATTCACAACAGTGAGAAGGGAAAATGTACTTTACACAATCATCTTCACTGTCTAATGATACCAGTTCAAAAATTTTGGTGGTAACAATACTGTTTAAGGGTGCTTTAATGGATAATTGGGTTTCCTTTGTTTGATACACCTACAGTATGTAGGGGTTCTGTGAATTTACTGGGACAATTTATCAATTGTAGCAGTAATCACGAGGTGATTCATTATGGCTATTAGAAAATCAATCGATCAGCGATGCACACACATGGATTCAATACACGAGATACATTTATTAATACATTTAATTGTGCATATAAAACATATAACAGTCGGCCTGGATACAGATGGCAGATCTTACTGTGAGGGTTATCAAAGTGCAAGGTATATAATCACGATGCAAATATATAATCACAAAGAATGCAACAAAAAATACACCAAAGACCAGCTAGTGGCTGCGTCCAATCGCTGCGGTGTTTGATAGGCATCGTCCCAGCGTCCTCTGGCTCCCGGCCAACCAGTCAGGGTGCTGATCGGAGTCAGGCGGATTAGGAGGAAAAATTTCTGCTGTGGCAATGCGCCCGACAGTGTCTCTCTCAGGGATCTACTAGTAGTCCAGCTGACTAGTAGAAAGTCTCTATGCACAGAGGGTGATCGCGGGTCTGAGCAAGTCACTCTTGAGGGGGAAGAAACTTGGTTTGCTTCTGGTGTAGCGCTGCTGCTGAATAAAAACTTATTCAGGTTGTCAACAATAGTCGACAGGTTCCTGATTGATTGGTCAAAGTGAGAGATAAGTAACAATCTAACATCTGACCGCAGTCCAGATGTTCCCAAGACTCTCACAGACAGATAGGCGCTAGGAATGGCCATTGATCATGATAGCCAAGCATGACTGGGTGCATCCCTTTTGGGAGCTGCTCCTTATCAGAGAAAACTCCTTAAATCAGAACTGTATGAATAGCTTCTCTGTGGCTGTACCACAGAGATGAGAAAGAGAGATGGGGCCTCATTTAGGAAAGCAACATTTAATTCTAACTTATTAATAAGCATTGCCCCTATACCTACATACTCTATTAATACAGTGATCAATATCACTTTGCATATATAGCCAATAAAACTGCTCTTTAGAAAGTTTGACAGCACTCTCATTACCAAGGTGTCCCATTTCCTCATGCAGTTCTTAGTATACTATCCGCTTTTATTTGGTTGGCAAAAAAATGATTTTTTGTTCCAGTCTTCCAACATACTGTAGTATTCTTTCATCCATCTGAAGCTAATTCCACTGTCACAGTAATGCTGTTGTTTTGTTGGATTCTCTCTTCCCTTTTTGATCAGTTGGTCTGCGAATAAAATTTTTTAATCAATACTCTGCTAATTTCTCGATCTTTCACCTGAGCTGTCCTTATTTCTTTGAAGATGAGGGGCTCAGTAGTAGAAAAATCACAAGGAACATGGCAAAGGGCTGACATATTGGAAGTGATGGAGGTAATTGATGCAGATTGACTTGCATTCTGCACACCTCTGGACTGTATGACAGCTGCTATAACATCTGTGGAAGTCTCTTCCCTACAATCTGACATGAAACTCCACTTCCCACAGCATTCTTGATAAAACGTCAGCATTAATGTTGTGTCCCCCAGCACAATACTTGATGGTAAAAGTATAGCCTGCTAGCTCAGCAAACCAATAATGTCCAGTGAAATTTGGCAGATGTTAGAACATAGGTTAATGAGTTATTGTCACTACAGACTGTAAATAACGCTGTGAGGTACAGAAGGTCCGTTAAATTCTCAATGGTTACCCAGTTAAGATAAAATTAATTGTCCCCTGAGGAAATTTTTTTGTGGACACACAGCACTTCTGTACATTTAAATATAATGCACACACCCCCAAAAAAACTTTGCACATGTACTGTATAACACATAAAAACATATAGCATTTATAACACAAAACATATTGCACACAAGTGGATTGTAAAGGTAAATAATTGTGTTTATCCTTGCCATTTGCATTGACAACTTTAATGGAAACAAAGGAATGTTTGTATCTGTTTGACTTACATTTGGGAACCCTAAATTGTTTGCCAGAAGGAAGAAGTTGGTATTCAGAATTGAGGATGTGTGAAGGATCTGATATAATTTTTTCTGCCTGTTTGATTATGGCTTTTTCAAAGATTGTCTGCAGGGAGGTGTGCTGATTCACTCCCATGACCTTCAAAGCTGTTTGGATGAGACGGGTAATTTGTGATCTCAACACTGAACTTTGTGTTTGGTAACTTATCACTGAACTGATAAGTTACCAAACCACACTGTTATACCATATATGATAATGTTCTCAACTACAGTATGGTAAAAGAGTAGCATTATTTTGTGTCGTACCCCAAACAGTCTTAGTATTCGCAACAAATATAAGCGCTGCTGAACTTTGGAGCAAACACTCTCAACATAGTCCAGCACAGGTTACTGTTTATGTGTACACCTAAGTACTTATATGAGTCAACCTGAGTGATAGGTTAGTTGTTGATTACTACATGTGAGTGATCACCAAGTGCTCTGAGATCAAAAACTATTTATTTCGTTTTATTAACATTCAAAATTAGGCTATTGTTGTCACACCATTGTACAAACCTCTGTATTTCTGAAATGTACACAGATTAATTGCTTCCTCTATGCATTAAGCCAAGCACAGCTGTATCATCTGAGAATTTGAAAATTAAGTTGCTTTGACTACTGCTCGTACAATAATTTGTATAAAGTGTGAACAGAACTGGTGAGCTCACACAGCCCTGAGGGGCACCTGTGCTAATGGATTGTGACTCCGACAGAGTTTTATTGACTCAGACATACTGTGTACAGTTTGTTAAACATGAGTGATACCATTGAGGAAGAAATTCTTGGGAAATTGCCTTTTTATTAAATATATAGTGACTTTTTATTAGCTCATATGCCTTTTGCTTAGCAACAGTATAAAAGGATAATTCAAGCATATTATTTGACCTTCTGACATTGATATTACAAACCGCAGAATGTCTAGCTCATTTTCACACCTTTTATTTTTATACTTCCTTTTGTCTGTATGCAAGGTAGAATTGTCTGTATGCAAGGTAGAACTGTTTCTAAAGAAGAACGTGGTCAATTACAAAGAAATGTTTGTAGACAGAAAAACATCTCCTAATATGGAAACTTGGAGTAAGCTTTCCTGTGTGTCTACTGTATAAAACTCATTGCAATTATCATCTCGGGGAGTTAGATGTTTGTAGATCTGTATGAGAGATTGCTCTCAGATCTGCATGATCTATCCTCCTCATGCGCATGAATAAAGGACTCGGCCTGACCACACCTAACCTGAGTGAAGACTTTTCTTCGACACCATCTTATAATGTTATGGTTAACAGACATTTGCTTCAACTTGCTTATCAATAGATGGGGATCCAGTGTATTAAATGCAGAGCTGAAGTCAATAAACAGCAGCCACGCATAGGCATTGGAGTCCTCTAGGTGTTTAAGAACCAGATGCATAATGCTGTTAATTGCATCATCAGTGCCCCGCCGGTGTTTAAATGCAAACTGATATGGATCCAGTACAGTGTTCGCTTCTGAGCACAGCATGGATACCATAATTCTCTCAAAACATTTCATAACAACAGATGTCAGTGCTACAGGTCTGTAGTCATTATTATCTGAGGAACAAGGCTTTTGGGGTACTGTCACGATTATTGCTTTTTTTCACAGTGCTGGAACAGAGTGAAAATCAACAGACTTCTGAAAAATAGGGCACCATGCTGGTGTTAATTCCTCTGCACACGTTTTTAAAAGAGACGCAGAAATGCCATCGGGACCTTTTGCCTTTTTCACACATATGTGCTTGAAAGATTGTGTGGTCGTCTGTGGACCTATTACAAGCCTACCAGTACTACTGTCAGCTGTGATAGTATCTAATATTCTATCACATGCACGAGAGAAGTCTTGTGCCTCAAACCTCAGATAAAAATAATTCAGCTTGTTTGCTTTAGCCAGCTCATCCATTATATGGAAGCTATTCATTGAAGAATTCATATTTGTGACTGTTTTCATTGTTTTGCCACAGCCTCCTGGAGTTCATTAGCTGTTCAGTTCTAAAAGCTCTAACTTCCTAAAATGCAAGTGGTAATTTTTCTTAGCACGGATAAGGTACCTAGAACTGTATGCTGTGACTCTCAACTGACCTCGCTGACCTTCAAATCCTGCAGCTGGTAGAAGAATCCTACTCTGTTGGGCTCCTGAGCAAGGCCCTTAACCCCAACTGCTCCACGGGTGCTGTACAATGGCTGACCCTGTGCTCTGACCCCTGGCTTCTCTCTCTCTGTGTCTCCTGGAGAGCAAGCTGGGGTATACGAAAAGACAAATTGGATGTCTTTGCAAGAAATTGTATAGGGCTTAATAAAGTGATCTGATCTTATCTTATTTATCTCAAAAGTGTATCCAAGCTAGTAGACACATAGGACAAGGTCTTCAAGGATTTTCAGGTATTTTTCATGGCTACAGAAATAGAAAAATAGATCTTTGAAGACAGAAAAAAACATCAGTCTCTTATTTATTGTTTTTTTTCTCCTGTATATTTCTGTCTGGTGAATGGACACATTAAGACATCTGATGGTTTACACGTAATGCACAATGGATTAGCTTGAATTAAAGCCATAAACCAGGCTTCTACATTATAAACTCCCAGATATATTAAAAATGTTTGAGGGGACATTATTCTAGGCAGAAATGTTTCTATTGACAAGATATGTTAAGATTTATGTCATCATAAGCCGATAATGACAACAGTCACACACAGCAAAATACAAACACAAAAGAAGAAAAAGCTCACCAAAATCTATAAAATCCCATATTCTTCCCTTATAGACAAAGGAAAAAAAACAGTACATGTTACTTACCATTGGGTCAATAGAAAATTAAACTGGGCAATTCAATAGTTAGTACTTTGTACTGTTAGTACTGGAATGGTTATTCCAGACTCTGAAAAAAGCTAGTCTAATGGTTCAGATTGCTGTTATTTTTTTGTTTTTGACCATTCAGAGCCCTAGGTGAAGGGATTGCCTCTGTAAGATGACTCAGAAAAGAAACCTAGCAGCCAATTCTTATGAGTGGTCTTGAGCTAGGAACTGGCTGTAAAAAAAAACAATGAAAAATATATTCCTTCCTATAGGCTTTCTATATTAATTGCTATAATAAAAAGATATTATAGCTTTTTAATATTTTAAATTATTAAAAAAAAACTTTTGGGCATCATCCCAGGTCCTGTCTTCAAAAATAATTATGTAGATTTTTTAAATATTTCTCAGATTTTTCTGAGATTTCTCTATTTTTTTATCCAGGCACGTAGACACTTACTGTAGGGCAGGGACTACAAGCATTTTCAGCTATTCTGCAGCTATGTGAAAAATTGATCTTTTAATATTTAAAAAAAAATCTTATTATTCTTTATTTCCTGGATATTTCTGTCTGGTGAGTGGACACAGTAAGAAGTTTGAAAGAAATCTTATAGAAGAAATATGATGGTTTACATTTAATGCCCAGGGGGTTGGCTTGAATTTAACCCTAAAAGTAGGCCTCTACTGTATAAACTTCCAGAGATATTACAACAGGTTTTTGGGGACATCACTCTAGATGGAAATTGCCTCTGCAGGTTTTTGGTGCTATACCCTATAATGCCAGATAAATTGAAATCGTGGGACAAAATTCTGCCTAGATTTATTTGGGAAGGAATAAAACCACAGGTAACACCTAGAACACTCAAATTTTTCCCAACTAAAATAATTATTTTCCACATCTATACTCTTACTATTATACAGCTCAGTTTAAGGTTTTAATAACTTGGATGAATGGCAACAAAATAGAATATTAATAGGTGGAAAAGTACAGTTCCACAGTCCAAAGACATGCTGATAGGTTCATTGTTTTCTGGAAAAATTCTTCCTGGCGTGAATGTTGGCATGTCTGTGTTTGTGTCTGTATCTGTCCTGCGATGGGTGCCCATTTTTTGCCAGGACAGGTGTTTTTTCCCTGCTGTGTTCTGATGAAGATTCTTATTGTTTTACCAAGAGGTTAATTAATCAGAGAAAAGAAGAAAATTCCCTTTGATCCTCTGTGTTTACAAGTCTGTATGCTTACCTGCTAATGTGTAAACTGGAACTCATTTTTTAAACAATACACCTTCCCCAGTCATAGGAGTTTACACAATAAATACACAGGTTGGATATTATATTGTTGTAAGGCAGGTTTCCTCTCACATGCTGTCTAGGTTAATTGACATCTCTAGATTGTCTCCCATTTGTTTAAATGAAGCTTCCAGACTCCAGAATCATTGTGATATTGTATCTGAGTGCAAAGCATTAAATATTGTTGGCAATTCTTAAGGTAGTGAATTCTTCCTCCCTGCTATGAATTGGTCACGCATCCATAGGTGACCAAAATTACATTTAACTTCCATAGGACAGACTGCTGTCCCAGGGTGCCTGAATTAAGGAATTTAATTATCTGTAATATTTTGTTTGTCTTTTATTTCAGGCTTATGCTTGGCTCCAGAAGGAAATGGGGCCTGACACAGATCCAGTAGTCATTGTGAGGTTTCTGGGATCTACTGAAGTATCTTCTGACCTCCACAGTCTTCTGCAAAGTATCTGTGAACAAATAGCGATCAACTACAGATGCCTTATACATTTTAATCCACCTAAAATTCAGGATCTTAGGGAGCTGTTAGTGAACCTAATGAGTGAATCTTCATTCCATCGTCCACTGATAATTGTATTGGATGCTTTAGAACAACTTTCAGACAATGACGAAGCACGCAAACTATGGTGGCTACCAGTACACCTACCACGGTCTGTGAGAATCATCATTTCCACACTGCCAAACAAGCATGGGATTCTACAAAAACTGAGGTGCCTTATACATGATGAGAATAATTACATTGAGCTCCTGCAGCGTGACAGGAAAATGTGCAGCCAGGTACTCAAACACCAACTCCTTAATGTCAAAAGAAAAGTCACTTCAGGTCAGCAAATTTATGTAAATGAAGCACTGGGAAAGTGCACTTTGCCAATGTTTGTGAATTTGATCTATAGAGAAGTTATGCACTGGAGGTCACATAAAGATGTTAATGGTACATCACTTTGCAGAACTGTGCATGAGAGCATTGAGCATCTGTTTTGGTCTTTGGAAAACAAGTTAAGTTCCAAATTTGTGTTTAGAGCACTTGGATACATCACAATAGCCAAAGCTGGTCTCAGTGAAATGGAACTGGAAGATATCCTTTCCCTTGACAACAGTGTTTTAAGTGACATTATGGTTAGTACCAACATCAAGAACCCTCTAAGAATCACCTACAATCTCATTGCTAAACTCAAAGAAGAACTAGAAGGATATCTCATTGAAAGACAAGTAAGAAATGTGACATTGCTTGTATGGGCCAACAGGCATCTCTATCTGATTGCACAGAAGTTGTATCTCAACAATGAGGAAGATGTCCATCAAATGCATAGTCTCCTGGCTGAATACTTCCTAGGGGTGTGGTCTGGTGGAAGAAAGAAAATATTCCACTATGATAATCACTTTGCTTCTCTTGATTTAACTCAAAGGAATCCCAACCACACTGAAAAGCCAAACACAGACAAGTCTTCCTTTGATAGACAGACTCCAGAGCAGCCTTGGGTGTTTCAGTGCAACTTACTAGAACCAGATATATTCTTTGTCAATCACAGGAAGATGACTGAGCTTTTATATCACCTGACGAGGAGTGGACGGACGGATGACTTGATGTTTGGAGTTATAATGAATTTCAGCTGGCTCTACACAATGATTAAAATAGGTCAGTTTGAAAAAGCACTGGCAGACATTGACTTTGCTTATAGTTACTCACAGGAGAAGGAGCTCAAATTTCTTGCAAGTACTCTAAGCAGCATAAAAGTAAAGGTCATGAAAAACCCTAGCTCTCTTTCTGCTGAATTGCAACAGAGACTTTTGCCTGTTGTTACTTCATTGCCAAAACTTAGACATTTGCTACTAGAATGTGACAAAGATGGTCCAAAGTACTGTTCTATTGTTCCTTTGCATTCCTCAATGGATGTTACATACAGCCCTGAGCGCCTTCCTTTGTGCTCAAGTTACATGCAAATTGTCGAAATTCTTCCAACTTTTGCCCCTACCATTATCATTGCTGCACTGGAAAATGGATCTATCAGCACCTGGGATGTTGAGTCTCACCAGCTTTTAAGGCAGATTGATACTGCTCATTCTGTTGTTCTTGGGATAAAACTTACAAGTGATGAGAAATACCTTGTTGTGGCTACAACTAAAAACACTTTGCTCATATATGACAACCACAAATCTTGCTTGTTGTCAGAGGTTGAAATCAAATCAAAACACTGTGGAATTGCAGGAGGGATTGCCTTTATAAATGGTTTCACCTTGTCTAGTAATCACGCTCTCGCATGGCTAGAAGCAAGCAAAGATGTCAATGTGATAGACCTTCTTTATGGATGGCCCTTATACCAATTTCACTGCTGGTATGAAGTCACTTGTGTCCAGTGTTCTCCAGATGGAATTTATGCTTTTTGTGGTCAGTATCTAAATACCACATCTATATTTCATTTAGGAAGTGGAGAAAAACTAGCTACAGTGACATCAGAGTTTTCTGGGGGATTTGTAAAATCTCTTCTCATTTTAGACACTATTCAGGAAATGGTGATGATTGACAATGAGGGAAGCCTCTCAGTCTGGAATACTGAAGAAATTACAAACCCCCAGATAATTGAGGACTATGACTGTAGAGGAGAAGACAATGAAGTTGTCAGCATTGAACTGTCAGAAGACCAAAGTGCCATTCTCATTTGCAAGGCGAGAAGCATTGAAGTTTTAGATACAAGCTTGTGGAAGATGGCAGAAAAGTTTAAAGCAAAACTAAGTGAACGTTTTATTTCTGCTGTTCTATCCAAAAGTGCAGAGTGCATTGTTGCTTCCATGGAGAATACCTCATCCATTTTTGTCTGGAGGAGGGACAGTGGTCAGTGTATGGCGAGTTTGCTTGAAATATCAGGATCTATTGTCAAGTTAATAAAATCTAATCATCACAACTTGTTGTTATCTGTTACCACTAGTGGTGTTGTCTCTGTCTGGGACATAGACATTATAACAGCGATGTCAAACATTGACAAAACTGGAAAGCCAATCCAAAACCTGCTACTGAGTGGCCGAGATGAATTTATCTTTACATTGGATGGATCTGAATCAGTACATAAGTGGAACTTCAGTACAGGCTTCATTGAAAATGTGTTTAAGCACGAGGGCAATGTGGAAAATTGCGTGTTGACAACATCAGGAGATTTAATGGTCACATCAGATGACAGATGTAATCAATATGTCTGGCATACCTCTACTGGCGAGAACATTTTCCGAATTAATGGGCAGAAGATATCCCAACTTCTTATTACACACAATGATCAGTTTGTTGTCTCTCTTTGTGAACAGAATGCATCTAGAGTCTGGAGGCTAGCTACAGGACACAAAGTATGTAATATACTTGTAGCATTACAGAATGCCTTCATTACGACTGCAAATACATTCCTGATTGGTATGACCAAAAATAAGCTGCTGGCTGTTAGTCTGTGGTCAGGAAGTGTGTCAAAGAAGTTTTGCTGTGATGATGGCGTTACCATCGTCAGTTTTAAGCTCATTCCAGATTGCCCTGATTATGTTGTTTTTATCACATCCACAGAAATGGTGTACATCTGGAGTGTGGCAGAGGAGTCCATCTGCAGACGTGTACAACTCCCAAACAATTTTTTGAAAACACTGGAAGATTTTCAGATCTCACCAAATGGAAAACTGGGAATTGTGTCCAGAGGAGATGAAAATATCAATATTCTAGATTTGCATAGTGGCAAGCTAAGGATTGTGCATGCCTCTGGTGTCCTTTGGCGTCAGAGACTCTCACGGGATGGTCGTTACCTGGTATATATTTGCTTTCAGAACAGCGATGATGATGATGATAGTGGTGTGGTCTCCAACCTAACTGTTATGAGATTAGCTGATGGCAAGAGCATCGGTGCTTGTTCACTTTATAAAACCCCAACCTTTCTCAGCCTGTCTCAACGACATCTCAATATAATTGTGGGATTTGATGATGGGAGTATAGGGACTTACACAGTAGTGGACCGCGTAGATGCAGCCCTAAAAATCAAAATTGCTACATCAAACAGCCGTCAAATTGTTAACAATGCTTCCCAAAAAGTGCGTCCCAAATGTGCAACTCACAGCTGTAAAACAATTGCAGACTGTGTTTGGAGAGAGTCTACTGAGGTTTTTTCAAGAGAAAGTCCCATAAATGTGTCCGATTCAGGTGAGACAGAGGCAACACCAACCAAAAAACAAAACTATTGTCATGACAGAGTATGTTCAGACAATTAAGTTTACAGTTTCAATGCTGCAGATCAGCAAAATAACATCAGCCATACTGTTAATTGAAATAATTTAGATGTATAAAAGCTAACAGTTGTGGCTTCAGAACTCAATACTTTCATAAGCCTCATTTTAAAGTTTTGATTTTTTAAGTTTAATTTTACTGAACATTTATTTGATTCAAGTCAGCATCCTCTTAGTTGTTTCACTGTAGGGAAATATAAGTTAAATATCCTGTTAAGTGTTTGATCTTTGTTGGAGGCAGTTGAATATTTTTATTAACTATTTTGAAAAGATCCTTCCTATTTCAGACACTATTTTTGTTAATTTGCACTGTACCTATGTGACTTTCTTCACTGCTTAACATTATGAAAACCGGATGGACAAGTTTCCCACTAATATATTATGAGTGACAAAGTGACAAAAAATATCTTGTGCATATTGTTTATTTTGCTCCTTGTCATTATTATTTTCTTTTTCAAAAAAAGTGTGCGAACACTTTGACTATATGACAGCAATGATACAGAAATTGACTTTTTAGTACTGGTATACATTTACATTGAACTGCTTAAAAATATGGATAGCTTTATGCAAAAAAATTGAGTGCCTGAATTTTAAAAGATTTTCATAATGTTTGTTGAAACAAAAATAAAGTTACATGGAACATATTAAAATTTTACAGGTTGCAGTTTTGATGATGTTGATAAATGTTATAGATTCATTTTGTTTTTGATTGACCCAGATTTTTTTTTATTAAATCTGTATAACCTGATTAACATAAAAATACATATTAAAACCTTAACAAAAGTTAGTGATTTAAAAACCAGACTGCACTGACCTTGAAGCGCATTTATTTAACAAAATATTACACAAACAAAACACCGGTGGAGTAAATCACTGACTTTTTAAATTAAAATTAATTAGAAATGCATTTCATTAATCCATAAATATTTTAAGACCAGTCATTAATATCACATATTATATAAATGTGGTTGCCTCAAACACAATTGTGTGTAAATGGGTATTTTATGAGGATTTGAGTCTCTGAGTATATTAGAGTTCAAATAATTTTTGGGGGCAGTTATTTATTCTGTGAAAGCTATAAATCTGGGTGTAGAATTTCCTCTCAAGCTTGGAGATTACTTGCAAGTTAGAGCTGTGCTACTAGTTGACTATGATTGGGGTGACATAATTGGCTGAGCTTCACCAAAGCAATAAGTTGAAGTTGCACATTGAACTGTGATTGGTAAAAGCTGTCAATCCTAGATCAGTATGATAGCATGGCTAACTTGACAATATTTACATTGGAGAATGTATGTCATGTTTTATGTGGACGCTATAGTGTAAGTAGTACTGAAAGACTTTAGCTCCATAAAAAATAATTGGTAAGTCTAAGTCAAGTTGCTTAGAAATTGACATAACTGTGTGAATGACAATAGGGGAACATCTAGACAGCTGATGAAGGTCAAAATGTACTAGCAATCACTTAGTGTGTATTTAGTATATCTAGCAAGCATATTTAATTATTTAATATTTCTTTCTTTAGTCTTTCCAACTTGGAATACGCATAAATGTTACAAAATGGAACTTTGTTCATTGTGAAAAGTTTGTTAGCTGCCTTTTCCTTACACGACAGAAAATGGAATAACCACTATTATATTTAAGTATGTATACAACATTGTTGTGTAAAAGGCTAGAACCTTTATCTTTACCTGTAGTTATTATGAATCTAAAGGGCTAAAATTTTCCTTATATATGTTTGTTTATTTTCAATAACAAACACCAAGCTATTTCAGTTATCCCAAGAAAGTTGTGAGCTTTAAATAACACTGATACCTTCCCACAGTGAGTAAACCTTTTAAAGTAAACATTTATGTATTTGCCAAAGCTTTCCGAGTTTAATTTTTTGTTGTTTGCAACTTATGGTCTTTTATGGCTGGAACATTTGACTCAGTAAAAATGTGATCTTTCAATGTAAATAAGTTGCAGTGCCTTGTAAAAGTATTCAGACCCTTGCAAATGTTTCACATTTTGCTGCTTTAAAGCTTGCATTTGATACATTTTGAAGTAGCGATTAATATTTGTTGTATACACAACCTACTCCACACATTCAAAGGAAAAACATTGAATGAAGTAAAGAGTAATTGATATGACAGAAAAATGGAAAAGTCACGATTGCATAAGTATTCAAACCCTTTGCTATAGCAAAAAATATTAGGTACACAATTTAAGCCACACGATTAGATGAGTCATTTTAATTGCATGACCAATGAGTAAAATTAGTGTTCCAAAACAAAACAAATACAATTAACATAAAACAATCTACAGCCATTTACAATATTCTCTGTTTGTGTGAAATATACTGAGAATATATATAAGAGTAGATACACCTGTCTTTGTAAAGCCCCTCAAGTAGTGCATTTCAGGCAACCATGATGACCAAGAAGCTTTCAAAACAACTCGGGGATAAAGTTGTAAAAAGGCACACAACATTTCAAAGACCTATAATATCTCTTTGAGTATGGTAAACTTGATCATTAAGAGTAGAAGACACCCAGACACTGCCTAGAACATGCTGGCAAGGGATACCCATGTGAAGCCAATGGAACCATTGTGTTCATTGGCTGAGATAAAAGAAAATGTTCATATGTCAACAATATTCCAGTCACTCCACAAAAGGGTTTACATGGAACTGAAAAAAAAATCAAACCACACATGGCATTTGCAACAAAGCAACTACATGATATTGCAAGCATGAGGCAAAAGATTTTGTGATCATCTATGTGTGACAATACATGACATTACAATACAGAAAGAGAAAAAGCCAAAAGACAATAGAAGAGAAGAACCTCTGTAAGGAGAAAAAAAATCTCTAGGGGTCCAAGGTCAACTGGCTGCCCAACCCCTCTGGGCATGCTAAGATTATACAGTACTAAATGTACTAAATATGGAGTATTAGGTCTTCCATCATGTCCTTCTGTGTGCCAGTACTCTATGCAGATCTCTGTAGACCAGCAAATCCTCCTAAGCGATAGCTGTATTCGTGATGTCCCTCTTGGATCCATGATGCAGTGATGTAGCATCCAAGATAAGTGGGGAGGAGAAAAGGATAGTTTGGTCAGAACAGATGTATCTACCTGGAAGGCCAACACTGAGACACACAGTGGCATGTACAGCAGCACCACCAGCCATAGTTGCATCGAGCTATGATATAAGGTGTGAGTAGGCTAGGATGAAGTAATAGGTTTTCAGTCTGGATTTAAATCCTGAGATTGACTCGGCATCCTGTATGTAGGCTGGCAGACTATTCCATTAACTAGGAGCTCTGTAGCTAAAGGCTTTACCGCCAGCTGTTTTAAATTTGCTGTAAAGTGTTGAAGGTGCGATAGGTGCTCCCTCATAGTAGGCCATTATAGTAATCTAATCTGTTATACATGCTATACAAAAGCATGTATTAGTTTCTCTGTGTCTTGAGTGGAGAGAAAATACCTTAGTTTTGTAATATTTCTTAACTGTAGGAAGCAAGCCTTCAATACTGCATTAACAAAGAGTTAAATAAGAGTCTTGTTTCTAAGATGATGCCTAGGATACGTGCCGAATCTTTCAGGCAAAATTTTAAACCCTCAGAGTCAAGTACTGTGGTTATAGCAGTCCTATCCACACTATTGCCTCCAAACAACAGAACCTCAGTTTTATCAGTGTTGAGTGACAAAATGTTTTCACACATTCAAGACTTTACTTCATCAATACAGTTAGCTAAAGTGACAATTGACAAGTTGTCATTAGGTGTAAATGAAATATGTATTTGAGTATCATCAGCGTAGGAATGAAAGTTAAGATAATGCTTTCGTATTATCCTACTTAGTGGCTACATGTACAGAGAGAACAATGCTGGTCCGAGCACTGATCCCTGTGGTACCCCAAATTTGACTTGACAAATATTAGATGTTTGAACATAGTGAAAACGGTTAGTTAAGTAGGAGGTAAACCACTTAAGGACAGTTCCACATAGGCCAACCTAAGACTCAAGCCTGTGTAGCAAAATACAATGGTCAACTGTATAAAGGCAGCACTGAGATCTAGGAGCACGAGCACTGTTGCATTCCCTGCATCAGTTGCTAACAGAATATCATTTACAACTCTTGTTAATGCAGTTTCAGTGCTGTGGCCTGAGCGGAAACCAGATTGGAATTTCTCAAGTATATTATTTGAATCTAGATATGACTAAGTTGGATAAGTTGGGCCGCAACTATTCTCTCAAGAATTTTAGATAAAAATGGAACATTTGAGATAGGTCTGTAGTTGTTAAGTAATTGTGGATCCACATTTGATAGCGGTCAAATAACCTAAATGGGTCAGGTACAACGCCTGATGCAAGAAATGTGTTCATCATACTAATTATAGGTCCCGCCAGTACTTCGAGGGAATCTTTAGCTAGTTGGGTGGGGATGACGGACAGGTGGTTGATTTTGTCTTAATATTTTTTTTTGTTCAGGTTCATTAACTAATTGAAAAAACACTGAAAACAATTCTTTGCAGCCTGTTTGATTGTGTTTGAAGTCTGATGTTGTTAATTTTATTGTTAAAGAAGTCCATGAAAATATCACTACTAAAGTTAGCTGGTACTGTTGAATTATGGTGGTGGCAGCATTCTGCTTCTCATCAGCAAGGACTGGGAAGCTTGTCAAGACTGATGTGAACGTATATGTACTGGCACATCCTAGAGGAAAGACCTAAGGCAGACCTAAAACTGGAACAAAAATTCACCTTTCCGCAGGACAATGATTCAATGTATAAACCTAATGCTTTAATTTAATACACTGGATTGACTTAAGAATAAGAAAATGGATGTCCTTGAGGGACCTAGTCAAATTTCTGACTCAAATTCTATTGAGAATCTGTGGAAAAACCTAAAACTGCAGTCCACAAGCAATACACAAGTACCTTGAGAGAACTACGACAAATTCTCCAGGAAGAATAGTCACAAATTACACCACATCATTGTGCAAAACTGGTACACACTTTATCAAAAACGAATTGCAGAATGACTGACAAAGGCGATTTCACCAAATATTGAGTTCACAGGTCTAAATACTTAAATACTGCAATCAACATATTTCAGTTTTCTTCATTTTGAGCATTTAGGGTTTGAACAAAATATTAAGTTTAAAAATATGTGTATGGATAGTTGTGTAATTTTACAAAATAGGAAATCATAGGAAGTGAATGAATACTTTTGCAAGGCACCATACTTAAAATGTAGCTAGCAATGTAAGAGAAAATAGTATTCTTTCTCAATTTCTATTGGAATGCTTGTTTAAAAGTAATACATGTGAATGTTTCTATATGAGAGCCATTAAAATAGTATTGTATGTTATGTTACTTGAATGACTTTTACTAACTTTCATGTTTGTAAATGATAGAAAATATACTGATTCAGAATGTTTTTACGGTATTCTTTGTATTGTCAAGACAGATTTACCTGTTTAGAGATTTATATTTTCATAATTGTTGTATTTGAATTTTGTTACAGAGTTGTATAATTAGAAATATTTGGAAACTATGTATGAAGCAATATAAAATAGTGTGTATGCATTGTTTGTTATGCATAATTTTAAAATAATAAAATGGCTGAAGTTCACTTTTTGTGTTTTTTAAAGTACTGTTGTTGCCATGGTGGGGAGATGGGCTGAAATGTATTCTTGAAAGTGTATTTTATGGTCAGTGTTTCAAAAGAATTTGTTCCTAGTGATTTGTTAGGTACAGTAGGTGAATATAAATTCCTCAAAGTATGTTTTTATAATGTGCTTCTAATTGTGATTTCAGAAATATGTACATATGTAAACACCATTATGTTAAATTTAAAATTAGAAGACAAACAATATACTTAAAGCATCATGTCATTGCTACAATTATGAGATTATATTCATACATGTACAATGAAAAATGTATGAATGTTCACATTGTTTAATTCTCCTATTTTCCCTTTTATAGTTAATCATAAAATAAGAAATTAATTAATTATGCTTTAATTTTTGAAATTATCTTTTAAATTCTGAATTATCTTTCAAATTTTTGCTTACAAATATAGTACACAATTACACAACTAAGTTTATGTAACCTTACAAAGAGTTTACTGATCGTGCAAATACAGATGCAGCCACTCAGAACATGTGGTAATATTATTATGGCATTAGAGGTGCTACAGCACAGCGTGGTGTACTTTGTTGTGTGGTTCACCGGCCAGAGACAATGGATTGGTGGCACTTGTGGTGCATTAGATGTTAAGACAGTTAGATGTTAGATGTACGTTAGATGATTTCTTAATTTAAACTGCTTCCCTATTGTACTTCTTTAAATCCACTTAAAATCGAATATTAATATGGAATTAAGTACCTAATGGAAATTTTAGTAGCTGACAATAAAAATAACAAGTACGAAGTATCTGAATGTCACAAACAATATTAATTTATTAATATAAATATGGTATACATACTGTATATATCTGGTAGTGGTTGTTGTACAAACAAGTTGTACTTTTATAAATCCACTTATTAGGGAATATTAATATGGAATCACATAACAAAAGTGACATTTTGGTAGCTAAAAATAAACATAACTGAAGTATAATAACATCTCTGAATGTCATTAGTGATACTAATTTATGAGTAAAAATAATGAAAAATAATATACATATGTAGCAGGTAGTGGTAAATAAAAAAAAATAAGTGACACAACAGGATTCCACATTCTTAAACATTTTCCACATCAAGGTCTTTAACTCAGTCACTTTCTGTAGTTATTTTAGAAAAGTCTTGATGTGCTCCTTTAACTACATCTGTTGTAATGGAAAATAAAATGTGAATTGGAGTGACACATTGGTGGCTGAGTGGTGTAATTCTGTTCTAAATCATGCAATATTTGGTATGGGTTTGAGCCCAGTAAAAATCCAAGTTATCTTTTTAACAAATTCAAGTACAGTAGGTAGCTGCGCAGCATGCATGCACAGCTGCAAAGGAACAGGTAAAGGTTTATTCCAAGCTGAAAGGAAAACAGACACAACATTTTGACTGTGGAGCCCTTTTCAGGTGGGGAAATTGGCAATTAATGAAGCATGGGAGAACGAAAGACAGGGTAGTTGGGTGGAAGCAGGGAGAAGTTGTATCAACACTCTGAGAGTACTGGAAGAGAGGTGTGAAGTCAAAACCTGTAAATGAACGGAGAGGTTGCATCCACCTGGAAGATTCAATGGCAGCCAAAGTATGCCAGTACACTCACCACTCATCAGCTATCAGTGGGGAGGAGAACAGAGATGAAGCAAAATTCAAAGATGGAGATTATTAAGAGGCCATGATTGGTAAAGACCATGGGGAAATTTGTCCAGGACACCAGGGTAATACCCCTACTTTGAGAAATTTCCTGACATTTTTAATGATCATACAGAGTCATGACCTCAGTTTTACGTCTCATGTGAAGGGGTGCCTTTTTAACAGCATAGTGTCCCCATCACTATACTGGGGCATAAAGACCCACATAGACTGCAGGGTAAGTCCCTGCTGGTTCCACTAACACCTCTTCCAGCAACAACCTTAGCTTTCCCAGGAGGTTACCCATCCAGATACTGGCCAGGCTCACACCTGAGTAGTATAAAGCGACACCTTTCGTCAAACATTTGACAGGTGCCACGCCCCCATTTCAGCCAATGGGAGTCCGCGGTGGGTGGATGTCCCGCCCCCTTGTCATCCAATGGTGTGTTGTTATGGGTGCATGTCCCGTCCCCTGAGGAGCCAATGGTGTGCTGTTAAGGGGGTGGATGTCCCGCCTTCTCCCAGCCGGTCGGGCCGGAGCCTCAGGGTCCAAAAGCCCCAGCCACCGCATCCCTCGATTTATAAATAAGTGTATGAAAGCGTGTATTGGGTTGGAAGGCGACCATGTCTGCAGCGGGGTTGAGTGCGCTCTATTATAAACCTAGGGAATCGGGGAGTTACGGCGGTGTGGGGAGTCTGGTGAGGTGAGATCCCGGGGTGTGAGCGGTACCAGCTGCGGCCGGGTGGCCGGGTGGTTGTCTGGCCAGGCGGCTTATACGCTGCACAAGCCGTGTCTCAAAAAACATCATGGGTTGTAAGCACACACACACACACACACACACACACACACACACACACACACACACACACACACACACACACACACACACAGACTGCGTAAAGTCTCACGGAAAGAACTCGCAGGACAAATAGCAGGTGAAATGTGAACCACTTTATTTCAGCAGTAGGTTTTCAAACACAGAAACATCACAGTACACACTCGTTACCGGCTCATGTTTGCAATCAACAATTAAATGTTGGTTCGGTACACGTAACCACCACCCCAACATTGCTGAGAAACTTTGAGGCATCTGAAAAAGCATTCATAATCCCCTTCCGCTCCCCATGTCGAAAACCATGCGAACCACACTGGGCGATCCGATCTAGCAGAGCAAAACAATTTGCCTGCGTAATCAGCGGGATGGTGTTACCACAGGTTCTGTGCAAAACACGCTGTATTTTGGAATACACACTGTAGAACCCCCCAGGCTTCCGTTTCTGATCTGAAAACATCAGATCCGCAATAATTTCATTCAAGTTCTTGGCATACACATCTATCTCACAAATTTAACGACATTAGCATTCGACTCTTTGTTTTTCATATCAAGCTTTGTAGAGAGAAGTGTGTAAAGCACTCTTTGTAAGAATTCAGACGTATACATTCGTAATTCTTCATTCTTCGGACAATGGCACACCCGGGTCTGTAAAACAGAGTGAAAGCTGTATTCACATTTTACATAGATCTTTTTTTTTTTGCATCTGTAAAAATAAGAATAATGTTTCTTTTGCAACGCATCAAAAGTCACATCTACTAATTTTTCATCCAGCTGTTCAAGTATGGTGTGTACATGCACGTATGGGGAGCGGTCGTCAATTATGTTTTTCAGCAACTGTTTTATGCCCCGCTCAGTGTCATTTGTAATGGTGTACGAACCCAGACACCTGGCGGTGTACAGAACAGCCGATAAAATTCGGGCTAAACTGAGAGACTTATAAATTTCTAAAGCGGCAAACGTCACATCTTCAAACCCATCTGTGTAGCCGAGAGACAGGCATGTGTGACCCCGCTGACCAGGATGGTCAATCAAACAGACCCGGCAGTCATCAACCAGGACCCCCTTTAAACAGTGTTTGAAGATGCAATAAACTACTGCTTTCACAATCTGGGCCATAACATCGGGCTCATTAGGGACATCGTTAGCTAAACCTGGTTGGGCATCAGCTTTATTAACATTTGGTCGAACACACAAGCATAGACACGAAACATTCAGTTGCGCTGGTAGTTTGAAGATTGACCTGTCGACCTCCTCTTTATTCTATTAAAGGAAAAAGAAAAGGAAGGCTTAACAAAATAGACATGCTTTGTACCTAAAATATCAAGCATTTAACGCACTTTTGAGCTAAGTTTTTTCGTTAATATTTACCATTTGTAGCGAGGTATCATCGCTAACACCCGGCAGTTCTTCAATATCTGGTACCCCATCTGAACTCACACGCCCACTGCTGTCACACGTTGCAGAGGGCGGGGTCGGGTTTTGCTAAAAAGAAGACCAAGTATTAAAATGACATACGCTAAGCGCCGATACAACAATTCCATGATCAGAAAAAATATTTTAGCCGCCTACCTCTTCACTTTGTAGAGCAGCGGACCCCGATGTTTCTCCACACAAAGAAGGCATCTTCGCAGCTCCCAACAACGGGAGGTGTCTGACAGCTCCAGGGACGCGCTGCGACCCTGTCAAGCCGGAGCGTTTAAGAATATGCGCCAATGGTGTAACCACGCCTACATAACACAAGACATTTTTCAATTGGTTGTGTTGTTTTTTAACAACCCCCCCCCCCTCCATTGTTTTATCGAGAGCAAAAAGTATTCACTTATCAATTTAGAAGTTTTAAACTTTAAAAGTATTAACACACAACACAAACACAAATGATGTGTTTGCCCAGAAAAGAAATTTTAAACACGCGGGGTTGGTCTTAAAGTTTTTAAAATAATGTAATAAGACACAGCTTATTTTTAATAACACATTTGCGACAGCTTTTTTCGAAAGTTTGAAATAAATTTCCACACACCGCAAGCGTAAAAGTCTTTAAGGTATTAACAGGCAACAAATGATGGGGTGTTGTTCTTTATACTTTAACGGATTGATCTTAAAGTTTTAAAATCACGTATTAGAGATATTTGAGAGACGTGCGGTGAGGGGTCGGCGTCACGGTAGTTAAAGGCTCTGGAATGCAGAGTGGGGGTGTTAAAACTGCCCACATAGTGAGGGGGAGGAAGTTAAAATTTTTAAATTTTAAGCGGGTACAATTAACAGTGACAATAAACAGACAGATATAGGAGTTATAGTTTTTCATTTGTTTTAAATGCTGTTTTGTATATACATTTTATATTCATGTAAAGTTTTCTAATTTATAATCACCACATGTATTTCACGCAAAAATGTTCTTTACATCGCATCGCGAAAAAATAAAACCTCAAAACATCAAGCTTGGTTTGTGAACACGTCGCTATAAAGAATAGATACATTTTCTTATAGCGATACCATTAATAAAAAAACATTTTGCTTAATAATATTCTTAGTGGTCTGTTGGTGAATCAAACACAGACACCGAGACACATTTTCACCACGTTTTAACCGCTATGAAATTTAGACACCGTTATATGTCTTAAAATAATATAGATTTAACATTATAACGGTCTAAAACGTTTTCTAAAATGTTTCTTAAAATAATTTCTACAGCCCAGTACGTGCACACCCAATGATACCTAAGATTAATGGTTTTATGGGGGGCCACGTGTGTTTCTTAGAAGAGAATGTTTATCGGTTTGGGGTATAAGTACCAGCGGTGTAACAGGCGAAGTTTTGGCTGGATTCCAATTCTTACAGTCTCGCGTTATCGACTAACTCGTCAGAATGGATCACACCGATCAATTACAACAGTCTGAAGATAGTCTATTTACAGACTTAACACTGTTCAATTTGATAGACGAAGACGAGGACTCCACGAATTTCAGCGGTATGTATATCTGGCTTATTGTGAGAAAATTACAACGTCACGGTGCATGTCTCATGTTAGCTATAGTTGCAAAACGTTGTATAATATTTGTATACTAGGCAATATTGAATTATTATAATGGAATTACCAGGGAGTTGTTCCGTAATGTGGTCGTGACTGTGTGTATCCATTCATTTCCATTAGCCCCGAAAACAACAGCTGTAAAAAGACCAGTTACGGCGCAACCCAACACTGGTGAGTAATTACGACAATGTTTTGAATAACGCTTTACAACCATGTGAGTCTTAAAGACACAGGGGTACTTTCTCCACACCAATACACGTATGTGTCTATTCCACAGACGCGGGCGAAGGGACAAGTTGCTACACGTTTAAAAAACCTCGTTTGGGGTTTACAATACCACCGGAAAACCTTGTGGAGACACATGCAGATGTTCACGTTATACCAGAGGGTGCGGAGCATATTATCAGATCGCCTGGGAGAAGAGGTCGGTATTATATAAAACATTCTTTTAGCATGCCCATTTAAACGTGTCTATAATAAAAATTCCCACCGTTTTTCTATGTTTTGGTAATTTGCGGTGTTGAGTTCTTTCACTAATGGTATTTTCCCTCTCCGTGCAGAACCTGAACCTTCAAAAAATAAACTGCGACGCCGCGCTAAGACGTTAACGGAGTCAACGAGCTCAAAACGTCTCAAATCAACAACCAAAGGTTAATATAATTTAAGCGTGGTCAAGATGTGTTATGATCCACTTAAGATCCTAGTTCGCGTAGTTTTCTGTTTGGGGGTGTTAAAAAGCCTTATTTTAAAACTGCTTAGCCTTTAAAGTTAAAAGCAACTGGTCTGTGCCATGGGTCTATATGCCGTTAACCATGCCGCTTGACCCAGTAGCGCCACCACAGGAAACCGGTGTAACAACATGTCCGGGTAACTTGTTCCATTCACCCGCAGCCCTTTGTGTAAGGATGCGCCACATATGTGGCATTTTTATCATAGTTATCGTAGTTTTCTGATTTTGACCGTTTAGATTGCATTGATTGTTGTGTTGAAAAGCCTTTTATTTTTATCACAGTGTAGTTTTCTGATTTTGAGATAATGAGCATTGGCATGGTATTAAAAAGTCTTTTATTTATTCACACAGCAGCTGTATCGACGAGCGGCGAAACAAATGTGGCGGAAATGTCGGACCCTAAGGTGGTGACTGCATCGAAAACGGCTGTTAATACTCTGCCCAAAACCAAACGTGTCAAGCCTTTGGAGAGAAATAATAACGCAATTAGAGACTTGGTGTTTGGTGATGTGCGAGACTCAGTGAAGTATATTGTACAGTTACTATCAACGGTGGGCACTAATGAGGTGGATAAAAAGCGGGATTTAGAGAATCTAAGAGCAGCTTTAGCACGTGTACATTCTGTGTTTCCAAAACCGATCCAGGTTTATGCTGCTAGCCTCTTAGACGTATTTTCTAAAGAGGATGCCACTCTAAACTCTGGATTTCATAACTTGATAATGCTATTTCATGGTTCATTGGCGAAGACCCCCAGGGATAAATGACTAAACATGCAGTCTAAAAAGTGTTTAAAAGATCGACCGCTTGCCAACATCAAGCGTTTGTACATTAATAAAAGAATTAAACTGGGAAAAGCATGTTTGTTGCGTCGTAAAAGATTCAGAGAGAGGCATCAGATTTCCCAAGGGCCGCCCGAACCACACAATGAGAATGCAGTGGTAGAAAATAACTTAATGCCCGGGGGTGCTGTAGCAGAACAGGATGTCGGTAACTTTGAAAACCGAGAACCGGTTGTGCTGAACGATCTGAATCAGGTTGGTGGCGGTGCAGGGGCGAATAGAGACCCCTTAGTTTTCTGGAGCGTATACGTAGTTATAACAGGTCTTATCATAATTTTAGAGCAACAGAGCACCATGAAGAATTTCGTTTTGTTAATCTCGACAGAATAGCCTCGTATGTACAGGCTATAGATGCTGTGCATTGTGCAGTCCAGAGAATATTGGATGAACTTTCTCCAAACATCGAGGCAAATGATTTTGTACAGCTGCATTTGACTGCGGGTGGTTTTAACAAACCCTTGTTCTCACGCAGGAGACACCCTGGAGAATTAAATGCTGCCGATTTTTTAAGCCACATCTCAGACCTCTTACAGAGCCACACAGAAGTTCTCACCGATGACAGCCTCTGATTAGTGGTGATGAGAATTAGGAATATGCAGGGGGGTGCCCGCCGAAGATTTAAATCTGTTCTGTACAGCCGGGTAATTGCTCGGAAAAAAGCGCACCTTATCGACTTACATTACACGGGGGGTAATCTGTGTTTCGCCGGGAGTGTGTACAGTTTGTTGAATGAAGGTTGTACCGATGGGGAAATGTTACAGGGTGCTAAACGAATGCACAAAGACTTCGGTTTTTCAGAGAATCGGAAAATTAGTTTGTCAGACATTACCACTTTTGAAAAACGTTTAAAGGTGGTCATTAAAATTTTGTACCAAGACCAGGGTGATTGGAAATATTTTACAACGGGGCCCACACCACCAAATTCTAAAATACTTTTTGTTCTACTGCATGAAGAGCATTTTTACGGGGTTTTAAATATTAAAGCGTTTGTGGGGACGGCGTATATTTGCACTAACTGCCATGCAGCATATAGCCACAAGAACGCACACGCCTGTGTTAAAGCTTGTAAAACCTGTTTAGATCCCCGGTGTTGCGAAATTGATGCAGAAATTCAGAATTGCCCAGCCTGTAAGGTCTTTTGTCGTAGCTCTCAGTGTTTGGCGAGACACTTTCAGAATGCGGCGACGGGTGTTAGTAAGTGTGAGCGCAGGGTCTTTTGTGAGAAATGTGGGGTTTATAACCTCGCAAGTCACAAATGTAAAGACAAACTGTGCTCGCATTGTAACAACGTGATCGACACCCCTGACACACATTTGTGCTACATATCGCCTTTGGACAACCCCAAAATTTCAAACAAGTAAATTTTTTTCGACTTTGAATGCATGCAAGAAACGGGGACACACATACCAAATTACGTCCACGCCCTTCATATTAACAATAAACGAAGCTGGGAATTTTATGGTGAAACTTGTCTAAAGGATTTTGTGTGTAAATTTATCGATAGATGTTTCAAAAACCATACGTTCATATCGCACAATGGCAAGGGATATGACAATTACCTAGTAATCAGACAGTTATTAGATGAAAAGATGAAGTTGAAAAAGTTGAACTAATTAATCAGGGTGGTAAGATAATGTGTATGACCGTAAAAGCTCTGAACATCAGATTTATCGATTCTCTAAACTTTCTACCTATGAAATTAAGCAAACTGCCGGCAGCCATGGGGTTCCCCGGGGGTAAGGGTAATTTTCCACAGTTGATGAACACTTCAGAAAACCAAAATTATGTTGGCCCGATGCCGCCGCGGGAACTTTACGGCGTTAACTACATGCTGCCGAGCGAGAAAGCAGAGTTTTTGGTTTGGTATGAAGAATGCAAGGGAAGTGTGTTTAACTTACAGAGAGAGTTGAAACGCTACTGCCAGCTGGATGTGGCAATTCTAAGAGAAGGCTGTGTCAGGTTTCGGGACGAGGTCATGAATATGACCAGACAGACACGCGTGACTGAGTCAGGGGCCGCCTGCGTTGTGTGCATCGACCCCTTTCAGTTTGTGACCATCGCTAGTGTCTGCATGGCCATGTTCAGACTTATGTTTTTACAGGAAGAGACGATAGCGTTGCTACCCCATGACAATTACCACCGCCAGCAAAAACGATTTTCTACACCCAGCATTCAGTGGCTTATGTACATCGAACACACAGAGCCCGTTAAAATCCAACACGCGTTAACCATTAAAACGCTATATAAAATAAAGTTTATTTAGAGATGAATGATCAGTGTCACAGTTTAAATAATTTTTGTAGGAGGGCTTGGACAGATTCCAAGTGCATTTTTGCAATTTACGTTGCATTGTCCAATGTTCTGTTGTAATACAGGCTAGAATACAGTTACAGTAGTCTAAGCTTTATCAGCCTATTTAAAATAATTTTTTTGAATCCCCAGCGGAACACACTCCATAGGAATCAGCGCTTTTATACAGTATATCGTCTTTAAACACATATATTTAAACACGCGTTTACGATTTAAATCAAAACGCGATTCAAATCAATATAAATGTATATTTTGTAACGCATAGGTGACTATTCATTGTTATTAAAAAGACTTAAATTCGATCATGTCGTGATATTTAGAAATATAAATTTGTTTGGTGCGAGTGAGGTTTTATTTAATCTCTGACCAAGGGAAACGTTTCATTTTTTCAAAGAAATGTTTGTTAAAAAATAAAGTCATAGTTCCATGGGATTCAATCACAGACCATGTGACATGGGAGTCAGGAAACTAACACACAGCGCCACCGGATTTAATAACGCAATAAAAACGCTATAAAATAATGTGACTAGGCACAGAAAAAGTTAACAGCACAGTACAATAATAAATGCTGACCATGACTTTAGAAGCATAAATTACCTTACACTCAATTTAAACACAAGCTGTCTTTCTGTATGAACCTCTAAGCTGGTTCATACAGAAAATGTAGAAATGCATTAGCCTGATTATGATTTCCCAGGAGGTCTCCCATCCAGGTACTCACACCTGCTTAGCTTCAGTGGGTTGCCAGTTGTGAGTTGCAGGGTGATATGGCTGCTGGCTGGTCTACTAGTAACTCATAGCCATTCACAACAGCTGTTCACAAAGCACTTCAGTGTTCTGCCAGGCTTTTGTGGTGAAATAGAATAGAATGAATATGAGTCATACCCCTGTACTTCCAAAGCAATTAATTTATCCAAAGTTTATGGATACGGTTGAACATTACACATAACAATTCACACAGCTTGCTGAGTAGGGATTTTGCCTATTAGCAGAATTTCTTGACACTTCAGCAAGAAGATTAGGTCACAAGCAAGGATGTGCCTGTGTCTTTTTTCAGGCCACAACATGTAACATTGAACAAAAGTCTTCAATCTTCAATTTCTCTAGTATATGTCCAGAAGTTAAATTTTGGAGGAACTTTCATTGAAATAAAATAATCTCAATACTCTACATTAGAAAGCTAATTTCTCCAAATGCAGAAGACTGATGTGTCCTTTAATGTGAAAACATTTGTTTTGTACTGTACCCATCTTCAAAATAAAATCTCATACTTCTGACAAAAATGATAAGCAGTTACAGTAGCTTTATACTGTACCTTGTATTGTCTGCAGCAGCAATTTCAGTGAACCATCTGCCGCCATATCATATCTCGTGCTTCATGCATGAAACACACATTTGCATGTTACCTCAAACTCACATGCTCAACCATTTAAATCTCTCATAAATTCATCCAGGCTTTCTCCTGCTCAAAGGAAAAAAAAAGTTGTGACAGATAACTAAAAGCAACAAACCCTTGCAAGGTTATTAAACACTTTATAATTTTAAAGTGCACAATCTCTGAAGTTCCCTTTAACTTCACAATAACCTATAGTCATTACAGAGTGTGGAACGGTCCTGGTACTGCCCTGATATAATACTGAGCATACCTATCAAACAGAATTACCAACTGTCTGCCTGGTTTTTGTGCACTTGCTAGTTTCCAATAAATAAATATACAGATGCAGCCATTCAAAGTGCGCGTTACAGACACGTACCGCAGGTGACGTCGCTCAGTATGACGCAAGATGACGCGTGGCACCGCAGTACGTGATTGGTTGACCGACAGGGGCACTCGTGGTCCGTTGGTCTGTCGTAGAAAGACAGTAAACGTCTTTGCTGTGCCCGTTGTAGGTATTGAATTTTACCACTGAAGGGAAATCTTAGTAGCTGAGCATAAAAAGAATAGGAGCATACTGTAACGCGTGTGAAGGTCATAAACGATATTAATTTTGGAACATAAACATACAGTGTATAGCTGGTCTTGGTACTTTAAAGAAAAAAATACACACCAGTATTCCATTTCTCCCTAAACATTTTAAGCTTCGAAGTCTTTAACTAACGCGATACCGGAGTCAACAAGCATACTTTTAGAATTTGATTAAAAGGGAATATAATATGGAATCGCGTATCTAAAGAATTTAATAATGGTATTCGTGTGCTGCGACAGGGCTGTGTAGGGCTGTTTCGCCTGCCTGTTCATGTGAGCTGTCTTGTAGACGTGACTACCAGCTGACAGGTTGTGTTTTCGAATCCAGCTGGTGCTGGTCTTTTCTTTTAACAAACATTTCTTCGAAAAAATAGAATAGCGATATTATGGACAATCAATTGACTTTTATATTTCAAAATATCGCAACATGATCGATATTTGCGATATTTTGAACATATCTTCCCTTCTGACAGCGGTGCCTGCTTCTATTGTGTGTGTGTGTGTGCAACAGAGTAAATTTTTAATAGCGTTTTAAGCGAATAGGTAATTAGATTGCTCGTAAACCTAATCGCTTTTTCTACATAAACACAGCATGATTACTCTCTGAAAATGCTTTTCCTTTATTTTTAAAGTAGGCTCAGATTTCAACTATAGATCGTATTATTATAAACTTTCTTGGAAAAATGTATTTTATGTAAACCATGTTTGCTATTAATTCATTTAGGGCTAAAATACGTTCATTGTCTTCCAATCGAGTCGAGTTGACATTGGAAGCCTGCCACACCCGGACTGTTAAACCAACGCATTAGCACGTCAAAGCCCATTGAGGGTATTGAGCCAGTATTGGCTTTAGTATTCCCCCCCTCTCCCCTCAATTCAATTCAATTCAAGGTGTTTTATTTGCATGACAGATGGGTACAAGCAGTGTTGGGTATGTATATTGTAACGCTTACGGCAGACAGGCACTGTGTAACAGCCGGCGCACCAGAGCAGCGCACCGAGGGAGCGTCTGCATTTATAACTTGGTTTTTAAAATTAGTCAAGCAATATGAAGCATCTTCTTTTACTTTTGAGTCCCTTAAATACATTGAACACAGCTTTCTCACCACTTAAGATTGCTCTTGATACCATCCTTACACAAAGCAGAAGGGAGATTTTAGTGCCTGAGCATAAAAAGAATAGGAGCATACTGCAACGCGTGTGAAGTCCATAAACGATATTAATTTTGGAACTTAAACGTTCAGTATATGGCTGGTCTCGGTACTTTAAAGAAAACATACACACCAGTATTCCATTTCTCCCTAAACATTTTAAGCATCGAAGTCTTTAAGTAACGCGATACCGGAGTCAACAAGCATACTTTTAGAATTTGATTAAAAGGGAATATAATATGGAATCGCGTATCTCAAGAAATTAATATGCAATAACTGAGTCAAGGGACTCAGAGGATCCAAGGCTAGACTGAGTATAATAGGCTTCGGGCTTCTATTGTGACATCTACTGTTAATTACAGAAATGTTAAAAGTAAACAAAATAAAGTAACTAAGATGTGGTCTGAAATCACCCCTTTAGACACCCCTTTTACTTCACTGGTGTCAGATATGAAAGGCAATAGTCTCCCGTTCTGTCTGCTGTGTGTTGCAGCAGAGGGACTCCCTGCAGCTGAAAGGGGCAGAGTAACTTGCATGCCCTCTAGTACAGTTTACACATGCACGACTTTAAAAGCTAGCAAGACAGGTTTCGATTCACATTAGCTGGCGAGCCTTGTTAAAAAAACTAATGATAATGTAACATGCCACTGTTCATGAACAAAGTTATACTGAGATTTCCTTAGATACGCGATTAAAAAATAAATAAATAAAAATTTGAATCTCCTGCGGAACACATTCCATAAGAATCAGCGGTTTTACAGTATATATCGCCTTTAAAGGTGGCTTCTCAAAATGCTTTACGGGATAAAAACAACCAGAACAGCAGCAACAACAATATTGTATTTCGTTGCACTTTGAAAACCAAGTAATAACTTAACTATACAGTACGTGCAAACGTTTCGTATGTTGCTGTCGTGAATGCCTGTGTACCCATAAGTATCTTATTTGCCTTGAGTCCTGTCTACAGTATCTCTGTCCCACAACCCCCCTCTCTCCCTCAATTCAATTCAATTCAAGGTGTTTTATTTGCATGACAGATGGATACAATTCTTGTTGGGAATGTATACTTTGATATTTACACCCGGCGCGGCACCGAGGGAGCGTCTGCATTTATAACTTGGTTTTTAAAATTAGTCAAGCAATATGAAGCATCTCCTTTTACTTTTAAGTCCCTTAAATACATTGAGCACAGCTTTCTCACCATCCTTACACAAAGCAGAAACTTTCCGATGACTCACAGTACAAGTGGAAAGATTACAGATTTTAATCGTCTTTAATTTTGTCTTTAATTTTGCCTGTGGAGTGTATCTTATTAAGCTCTAAATTGCATTTTGAGCGCGGTTTTTGACTTTTTTTAATTGCATTTTGGGCGCGGACAGCACATACAAGGGTTAATGAACTGCGCCAAGAAATTTAAAATAGTATTCTTTAGGTGTGAGGGTAGGAGTGGACCGCAGCAGGCATAATCAGCAAACCAGGAAAACAAAGAACAGGACAGGTGAGATGTGTATCCAGAAAGCAAGTGATCAGAAAAAGGAAATGGAAAACGCAGAAAAAGGAAAAGCTTTACAGGATAAAAACAATAACAACAGTAGTGGCTGGGCAAACGATTTTTTTTATCGAAATACAAAATGAGATACTGTATAATGATGTGAATGAACAAAGGTATACTGCAATTTTCCTTAGATACGCGATTAATGCTTCGTAGGAGGAGGCGCTCTTTTCCTCTAGTCTAACAGTCTGTCCACAAACAAAACATTCCTGTTAGACAAGAGGAATTGAGAAAAAAACAATTTTGTCAATGAAAACCGGTGTGTGTGTCTCTCTCTGCTGGATGTCCCTCTCACAAACTGCTGAATGAATAAAATAATTTTATTGAAAACGCGTTTGCGATTGTCTGGTATTTAATTTGGTCCCTTTTAACTGTTTTTCGATCTACTGTATTGCTTTGAGATGCCACTTTTAAAGGCGATATGTAAAATAAAGTTTTTTATTATTGTTATAGAGAAACATGATCAGATTTTCCCTGAATCAGAAAAAAGATCTAAAGTGCTACACATAACTTTCTTAATTCGATGTATTTAAAGCAGTGAACTACTGTAGGTGTCACATAACATTCAGAAATACAATCACGTATTTGACAAATAAAAACGATTACAATCTAATCCTTCCACGTTTGATCCCAAAATCCCAAGAAATATAAATCTTGATGGGTAGAAAGCTATGCTGAAAGTTTATTAAGATACTTAGAAGACAAAGATACTGTATCAATTTATGTTGCATTAGCCTGATTATGATTAAAAAACACACATAATTAAACACGCGTTTGCGATTTAAATCAGAACACGATTTAAATCAATATAAATGTTTATATTGTAACGCATACTGTCCAGCCTCCATTTCTCTATAAAAATTTACTCTGTTGCACACACACACACAATAGAAGCAGGAACCGCTGCCAGAAGGGAAGAAGGTGACTATTCATTGTTATCAAAAATGACTTAGAATCGATCATGTTGCGATATTTTGAAATATAAAAGTCAATTGATTGTCCATAATATCGCTATTCTATTTTTTCAAAGAAATGTTTGTTAAAAGAAAAGCCCAGCACCAGCTGGATTCAAACACACATCCTGTCAGTTGTTAGTCACGCACCTAGACCAGTAGGCTACAAGACAGCTCGCATGAACAGGCAGGCGAAACAGCCCTACACAGCCCTGTCGCAGCACATGAATATAATCATACCGTTATTAAATGCTTTAGATACGCGATTCCATATTATATTCCCTTTTAATCAAATTCTAAAAGTATGCTTGTTGACTCCGGTATCACGTTAGTTAAAGACTTCGAAGCTTAAAATGTTTAGGGAGAAATGGAATACTGGTGTGTATTTTTTTCTTTAAAGTACCAAGACCAGCTATATACTGTATGTTTATGTTCCAAAATTAATATCGTTTATGGCCTTCACACGCGTTGCAGTATGCTCCTATTCTTTTTATGCTCAGCTACTAAGATTTCCCTTCAGTGGTAAAATTAGATATGAATATTCAATACTTAAACGGGCACAGTTAAGACATTAAATATACATATACATACTGTATACAGTACAGTTTGCATACGGTAATATGTTTATGTTCCTAAATCAATCTCTTTTATGAGCATGTGAAAGGCATGGTGAATCACTGTACTTTGCATGATTGGAAACAAATGCGTGATTGCGAAATGCTGTGGTGTTACTTTTACAAAGACGTCAATGAAAAAAAGAATGTTGACCAGGGCAATACTTTGAGTTTACACTTACAGCTTGTCCAAGGTCATTCATTATTAATACTATTAGTAATATCTTCATTAAAGACTGATGGCCACAGCTCAAACATGAGAGGTTGAGCTTTATTAGCTCCACCTTGGGGAAATTCCGGATACTATTATTTTGCTTGTCGTATTATAGGAGAATTTACGGTAACTAGCGGTATTTACCGGTAACTCGTGGTATTTACCGGTAGCTTGCGGTAGACTGCGTACAGCGTAACGGAAAATAATGCGGTATCGCCCGCGCATTTTGAATGGCTGCATCTGTATACATTTGAAATTCTTCATTCTTCGGACGATGGCACACCCGGGTCTTTAAAACAGAGTGAAAGCTCCATTCACATGGCGTGTATTTCACATTTTACATAGTTCTTTTTTGGCGTCTGTAAAAATAAGAATAATGTTTCTTTTGCACCGCATTAAAAGTCACGTCTACTAATTTTTCATCTAGGTGGTCAAGTATGGAGCGTACATGCTCGTATGGCGAGCAGTCCTAAATTATGTTTTTCAGCAAGTGTTTTATGCTCCGCTCAGTGTTATTTGTAATGGTGTATGAACCCAGACACCTGGCGATGTACAGTACAGCCGATAAAATCTGGGCTAAACTGAGAGACTTATAAATTTCTAACGTGGCAAACGTCACATCTTCAAACCCATCTGCGCAGCAGACAGCCAGGCATGTATGACCCCGTTGACCGGGGTGGTCAATCAAACAGGCCAGGCATTCATCAACCAGGACCCCCTTTAAACAGTGTTTGAAGATACAATAAACTACTGCTTTCACAATCTGGGCCATAACATCGGGCTCATTAGGGACATCGTTAACTAAACCTGGTTGGGCATCATCATTATTAACATTTTGACGAACACACAAGCATAGACACGAAACATTCAGGCACAATGGTAGTTTGAAGATTGATGCGTCGACCTCTTCGTTATTCTATTAAAGGAAAAAGAAAAGGAAGGCTTAACAAAATAGACATGCTTTGTACCTAAAATATCTATCATTTAACGCCTCTTTTGAGTTAGGGTTTTTCATTAATATTTACCATTTGTAGCGGTTCTTCAACAACAGGCTCCCCATCCGAACTCACACGACAGCCGCTGTCACACGTCGCAGAGGGCGGGGTCGGGTTTTGCTAAAAAGAAGACCATGTATTAAAATGACATACTCTAAGCGCTGATTGAAACAACAATTCCACATTCAGAAAAAATATTTTAGCAGCCTACCTCTTCAGTTTGTAGAGCAGAGGAACCCGATTTTTCTCCACACAAAGAAGCCATCTTCGTAGCTATCAACACCGGTGGGGTGTCTGACAGCTGAAGGGACACGCTGAGCCCCTGTCGAGCCGGTGCGTTTAAGAATAACTCTCCACTCCATAACCACGCCCACATAACACAAGACATTTTTCAATTGGTTGTGGTGTCACATCTGATACTCCCCACCCCCCAAAGTCGCATGTGTTTTATCGAGAGCGAAAAATATTCACTTATCAGCTTATAAGTTTTTAAGTCTTTAAACTTTAAAAGTATTAACACACAACACAAACCACAAATGATGTGTTTGCGCAGAAAATATATTTTTTTTTCATAGAATCTTTTTAACACGAGTGGATTGGTCTTAAAGTTTTAAAAATACTGTAATAAGACACGTTTAGCAGAGTTTTATCAAGAGCGAAACGTAAGCTTATCAGCTTACTATTAATAACACATTCGCGACAGCTTTTCAAAAGTTTGAAATGAATTTCCACATACAGGGAGCGTAAAAGTCTTTAAACTTTAAAAGTATTAACATGCAACAAATGATGTGTTTGCGAAGAAAATAATTTTTTAACGCGCATCGCTTGGCCTTAAAGTTTTTAAATGGAGTTTTTAATGAAAGTTCGGGAGGAATGAAGGCAGCCGCGCTCATTCGACACAGCTGCCGCAATTCTCACTAATCCTGACGTAAGCAACCGGTCTCCATAAATATCAAATGTCACTCTCTCCTCTTCCTCGTTCGTTTTCTGCATGGTTTGTCTTCGCCTAGCTCGAATCCGTGATCCCTTCTCATGGATCTACAAATCCGCCGCTCCGATGAAGACCTTTTTGCAGCACAGGAGACTCTCCTACCCTTCTCGTCCAGTCCACCCCCCACAGCTCCCCTCACCTCCGTCTCATCGCCTCCTTCAGCCGCCGTGCCACATCAGCGCCGCTCATCTTCCAGCCAGTCCTCACAAGATCCAACTCCTCACCGAAGACTGCGTTCCGCCGTCGTAGTCCCTCTCTCATTACAAACCCAGCCTCCCCGTTCCTCCACGGCAAAATCTCCAAATAACCCCCGCTTCTCTCGAGGATGTCCCTGCCGCCGCGCTTCACGCACATCGGTTCCCCCTTCTCCTGGATCATCCCTCGCGACTTCCAACCGGACCGTAGCAAGCCTCCAGAGGATACCTCGAAAACACGGCGTCCATATTAAAAGAAACGCTTCCAAAAAAAAAAAAAAAGCTTGTTTTCCCTGTACTTAACCGCAGTCTACACAAGGAAACATCAACTCCCCAGCTTCCCCCGGCGCCCTCTGATGACATCACCCGCGCTGCCGCCACTCATCCCAACGTGAGGACCCCGAGGCTGCCCGCGCCTCTGCCTGTCGCATCTTCTGTCTTGTCTTGTCTTGTCCTGATATGTCCGTGTCTGTCTCTTCCCCCAAGCAATCCATCCCTCTGCTGAACAACTGCACCCAGCCTCCTGCCCTAATCTCCTTGCTGCCGAGTCTAAGGCCCCAGGCTCACGCCCCCCTTCTCCGCTTAATCTAATTTCTGCACTCTCCTCTGTCTCTACCTCCGGCGTCCAACACGGCTCAAGCTCCGCCAGCTTGGTGCCTTCGGCCCCGGTTTCTTTTCTTTCGGCCCCCGCTGCTGTCTCCACGGCCCGAAGGCCAGCTAGTAAACGACCCCCAGCTCAGCCAGCAGGCGGCCCTTACCCTCCCCCACCCCCTGGCGTCCAAGACGACTCGGCAGCCTCCTCAGTCCTTAATGCAGCCTTCGCCCCTGCTTCATTTCCTCAACAGTCTTCAGCTTCCATATCCCAAGCCACCGAGCTTCAGGCCCCAGATCCGTCAAACCCCTCCTACCACAATCTGCTTTCCGCTCTTCATCCCTCTTCATCTTCTCCCTTCCCCGGCGTCCAACACGGCATCCGTCATCCCATGCCTTCGGCCCTGGATTCCAATCTCCCCTTTACTAAGGACTTTCCTCTCCGAACAGCCGTTCCTCTCCCAGCTCCTCCTAACACACTAAAGTTTAGTCCTCCTCCCATCCCCTTTTCACTCCGGCAGCAAATTCTGAGGCGGACGCCAATCTAGCTCACCTTCTCTCTTCCTCCACTTGCAACTCCGATCCTAGAACAGCCGACTGTGGCTCGATTTCCGTTACTCTCAAATCTTCTGACCCTCACTCTGCTTCAGTCCTTCGAATTTTCGACTTCTGCTTGGCTTTCAGCATTTTCCAAGACATCACGTGCTCCGCCTTTCCCCAACGTCGTCAGGAACTCGACGATTACATGCACAGCATCCCCGATCTATCTGTCCTCTTCGAGGAATCCCTGTTCTACGATTACCATAAGCAGTTCTTGGCCGAGGCCGCTGCCCGCCTACTCCAATGGAACCAGCACACCTACCGGGGAGCCCTCGACATTGAGCTTTACTGCCACACTTTCACCGGTGTCCAAGCTCTTTCCTGCGACTTCTGTTCCTCTTGGACACATTCATCAAATCTTTGCCCAGATACCGTCCGCAAGCCCAACCCTGACTCCGCCCCTTCTCCCCCACAGCATCTATTCTCCCGCCAGGTTCTTCAAACCTTCCCGGTCCAAAGATGTTCGCGGTCGCCCCATCGTGATGATCAGAGGCCAACAAATTTCCAACATCTTCAATTCCTCTACACGTACCTCCCCCCTTCGTCGCTTCCTTCACATTTCCAGCTTCTGCGGCGAAGCTAATGCTCGCTCTGCCTGCCCCCGCCGGCCCTTCCATGCTCGCTCCACCTTCAGCGTTCCCAAATGACTACTGGCTTTTCCGTCTGCCCCAATCGACATCCCCGCTCTTGCTTTCGGCCTGCTCCGTCACCCCGACCCCTCTTCCACCCACATCTTACTCGACGGCCTTTCCTTCGGATTCTCACCAGGCCCGTGCACACTTCCTTCTTCCTTCGTCTTTGCAAAAAATTTGCAATCTGCCACCGCCGATCCCCAATCCATTGATTCCTTGCTAGCATCCAAAGTCGAGAATGGTTTCACGATTGGCCCACTTGACTCTTCCCCATTCCCTGCATACCACATCAATCCCATTGGTATAGCGGTCCGTCTGGGCGCCTGGCTCGCCAAGGCCAACATCTCCAGTGCCGTTAAAGTTATGCCTCCTGACCCAGACCTCTGGCACCTCTTCGGAGTTCATCGGCGGTTCATTCTTCTCAGTCCGCCTTACCTTCGGACGTAGGAGTAGCCCAAAACATTTTCGGTACCTTAGCCGAAGCTCTCGGCTGGATCCCCTCGAATAACTATGAGCTTCCTTTTCTCGTCCACCTTCTCAACAATTTCCTTACCATAGACTTTCCTCACACCCCACCTGCAAGAGCCTCCACCACACTTCTTTCCGTTTTTAGGAAACTAGGGGTACCCCTTGCCATGGACAAAACAACTGGCCCCTCTCATAATCCAATTCCTCGGGATCACCCTCAATTCCATCAATTTCTCCGCTTCCCTGCCTCGCGACAAAATCGACAAGATCCAGATGTATATCTCTATCTATTCTTCCGCCAAATTTCGCACAAAGAGGGAACTTCTCTCTCCGCTCGGCCACCTCAATTACGCCATGCGTATCATTCCTCAAGGACGGTCTACCTTCTCGACCTCGCCTCTTCCGTGCCCTCTCTTTACCACCACGTAAGCCCTTCAGCCAACTGCAAATCCGAGCTCAGGCTTTGGCAGCTTCTCTTGGCCAACTTGAATGGCATCTCTTTCCTACGATGACCTCCTCTCTGACACTGAGGATATCCAGCTTTTCACAGACGTAGCCCCCTCAGTCGGTTTCGGAGGCTATTACAAAGGCCAATGGTTTGCGGCCCCTTGGCCTCCTGATTTCTCTCCAATCCCTCTCACCAACCAGTCATCGGCCTTGTTAGAAATATTTCCAATTGTCGTTGCTGCTTCTCTTTGGGGCCACAATTGGAAACAAAAACCGTCCTCATCCATTCGGCCATCCATGCAGTAGTTCATATAATCAACAAAGGAAGGTCTTCATCCCAATCCACCATGAAATTCCTCTGCCGCCTTAAATGGATTTCTCTCACACATCAATTCATCCGCGTAGCTGCTCACATTCCAGGCCACCTTAACGAGATAGCTGACTCTCTCTCTCTCGCTTTCAATTCAGGAACTTGGCACCAGATGCAAGACTGAACTCGTGCACAGTACCTCCCTATTCGGAACTCGCGTTCCTCTGAATCATCCTTTCCATCGCTATCTCCAGCTGGCCCAGCAAACTATCCTCTTAGGGATCGCCCCTCGAACTCTCAATTCTTACTGCACTGCCTGGAAGGGCTTTCAATCCTTCCACCTCTCCGCGAACAAGATTCCGTTCTTTCGACATTCTCACCGTATCGTCCTTCGTTCGCTATCGTAGAAACTCACTCAAGGTACGAGCATCCACCGCCAAAGTATACCTGTGCGGCATCCACTCCTTTTCAGCACGATCTGTCCATCCCTTATCCACCCTCAAATTACTCTCCTTAAAGGCTTTCAGTGGCTTGAAAAAACCACTTCCGAACCTACGCGCACCACTTACCTCAGACATCCTTGAATCCTGCATCTACGTTGTCAGGTCAGGTTACCACTCGCCCTGGGTCAACCTCCCTCTTGAATCTTTATTCTCGTTAGCCTTCTTTATCTTCCTAAGGTGCTCCGAAATTACCGCTAATTCCATATCCTTCGATCCTTCTTCTCAATCCTGCTTATCCAACATCTCCATCTTATCTTCCGAGACGCTGACCTTCTATCTCAAGAAAAGCAAAACCAACCAACTCGGATCCGCCACTCTCATCTATTATTTCAAACTCTGTTCCTACATAAGCCCTTTCGAGCCTCTATCCCATTACGCACATCTTCGCACCTCTGCCGGAGCTTTGCCTACTGTCCCTCTGTTCGCAAACGAGACGGGCCGTATCATGATACCCTCCTAAACAATTCTCCGGATCAGGGGCCGCATCCTCCGCCGCTCGCTAAGGCATACCCGAGTATCTCATCAAGCAACTCGGCCGTCGATCCTCTGAGGCTTACCATGCACACATTAAAACTAACCCCGGTATCCTCAAGCAGGCACTTTCTCTCCTCAGCTGAATTGGGCCCAATAATCTTTTGTTTTTGTTTTTCTGCACTGGTGACTGGGGGTCCCGCTTGGTTCTTTTGGGGGGTCCTATCCTCCCCGTCCGACGGCCGGGAGGTTGGCCCTCAGCCAAGCGGGTTACGCCAAATCTCCACATCACAATAAACGATTCTAATTTCTCCCAAGCTTTCGGCTGCTATCATTCCTCGTGAAATAATTTAATAGAGATCTTTGGGAGTCGTGAGGGGGGTCGGTGTCACAACCGATAAAGGCTCTGGGATCTAGAGACAATGTATGCATTTATCTGTTAAACACAGCTGGTCAATTTGACATCCGGAGTCCGGAGGAGGGATGTTGTCAGCCAGCGGGGGGGCTAAAATTGATCTCATGGCGAAAGTTAATAAATTTTAAATTTTAAGTGGGCACAATTAACAGTAACAATAAACAGTCGGATACAGGTGTTATAGTTTTTCTTTTGTTTTAAATGTTGTTTTGTATATACATTTTAGGATTATAACAATGTAAAGTTTTCTATTTTATAATCACGATAACAACAATGTAAAGTTTTCTAATTTATAATCACTACATGTATTTTACGCAAAATGTAAATGTTCCTAACTCGGCATTGCGAAAAATAAAACCTCAGAACGTCAAGGATGGTTTGTGATTACATCGCTATAAAGAAAAGATACATTTTTTTATAGCGACACCGTTAATAAAAAACATTTTTCTTAATAATATTCATAGAGGTCTGCTGTTGAATCAATCACAGACACCAGGCCACATTTTCGTAGCGTTTTAACAGCTATGAAATTTAGACAGACACAGCTGAATGACTTAAAATAATATAGATTTTAACATTATAACGGTCTTTTCTAAAACGCTTTCTAAAAATGTTTCTTAAAATAATTTCTACAACCCAACGCAGGCACACCCCATGATACCTAAGATTAAAGGATTTGGGGGGGGGGGTGAGAAATGTTTATCTTACAAAAACATGTGTTTCTTAGAAGAGGATGTTTATCTGGGGGGGGGCGCTAAAATTGATCTCATAGCGAAAGTTCATAAAAGTTTTAAATTTTAAGCGGGTACAATTAACAGTGACAATAAACGGATATAGGTGTTATAGTTTTTCTTTTGTTTTAAATGATGTTTTGTATATACATTTTAGGATTATAACAATGTAAAGTTTTCTAATTTATAATCACGATTACATCAATGTCAAGTTTTCTAATTTAAAATCATTACATGTATTTTACACAAAATGTAAATTTTCTTAACTCGGCATTGCGAAAAATAAAACCCTTTTCACAGCGTTTTAACAGCTATGAAATTTAGACAGACACAGCTGTGTGACTTAAAATAATATAGATTTTAACATTATAATGGTCTTTTCTAAAACGCTTTCTAAAAATGTTTCTTAAAATAATTTCTACAATCCAAAGCGGGCACACCCCATGATACCTAAGATTAAAGGATGTGGGGGGGGGGGGGGGGTGAGAAATGTTTATCTTACAAAAACGTGTGTTTCTTAGAAGAGGATGTTTATCGGGGGTGTCAGGGGGGATATTCCGCACCAACGTGTATAAGAACACGTAGTGTGGCCACTGAACTTCTGGCAGGAGTCCAAGCATTAACTAACTTGTTAGAAGATAATGGACCACACTGATCAAATTCAACAGTCTGAAGATGTCTTATTTACAGACTTAACACTACTCGATTTGATAGACGATGACGAGGATTTCCAGCATTACACAGGTATGTATATCTGGCTTATTGTGAGATAAAATTACAAAGTCACTGTGCATGTCTCATGTTGACGTGTTGTTAGCTATAGATGCAAAACGTTGTATAATATATGTATATTATGCAATATTGAATTATTATAATGGAATTACCAGAGAGTTGTTCCGTAATGTGACAGTGACTGTGTATAACCATTCTTTTCCATTAGATACATCGAAAACAACCGCTGTAAAAAGACCTGTTACGGCACAAGCCAACGCCGGTGAGTAATTCCGAAAATGTTTTGAATAACGCTTTACGGCCATGTCCGTCTTAAAGACACATGGGTACTTTCTCCACATCAATACACGTGTGTATCTATTTCACAGACGCTGGGGAGGGAACGAGCTACACTTTTACAAAACCTCGTTTGTGCTTTACAATACCCCCTCAAAACCTTGTGGAGACACAGTCAGATGTTCATGTTATACCAGAGGGTGCGGAGCATATTACCAGATTGCCTGGGAGAAGAGGTCAGTATTAGTTAAGAATTGTCTGTGTCGTGTTATAAAACATTCTTTTAACATACACATTTAAAGGCATCTATAACAAATAAAAATCCCGACCGTTTTCTACTTTTGCTAATTTGGGGTGTTGAGTTCTTTCACTAATGGTATTTTCCCTCTCCTTGCAGAACCCAAACCTTCAAAAAATAAACTACGACGCACCACTAAGACGTTAACGGAAACAACGAACTCAAAACGTCTCAAATCAACAAACAAAGGTTAATATAATTTAAGCGTGGTCAAGATGTGGTAGGAACCACTTACTGCAACAGTTACTTCTTTTATTAGAATTGTTGTAACAGAAGAAATAAGGTTCTTGATCCCGAGATGAAGTAAAACAGATGAGTTTATTGCATGCAAGGAACAATAAAGCCGAAGTCTTGTTTCCCGCAAGAAACAACAGAACCGAAGTATTGTTCCCCGTACTGGTACAAACTTTTGGGTTATATAGTGTCTTCTTCTCAGTTTCTGACGTCACTCGGTCTGATGGTAAAGAGGGGGGTTCATGGTATTTGGCCAGTTTACGATGTCCTGGCCAAATGGTCAGTTTAAGATTACACCCAGGGGGGTTCCTAGCTTGCATCTGCAATCCTTATTAGTTAACCCCCTTTCCTGCCATAAACCCCAGCTTGTGACTTAGAAGTCTAAACCGCATACAGAAAGGATTAAATTCAAACCCCCGTCTTCACATCTTTCTTCAGAATGTTAATTCGTTGAAAGATCCTAGTTCTCAAAGTTTTACGTTTTGGGGTGTTAAAAAGTCTTATTTTTAAAACTGCTTAGCCTTTAAGACTCCGTATTTAAAGTTAAAAACGACGGGTCTGCGACATGTGTCTATATACAGTTAACCGAACCGCATGACCCAGTAGCGCCACCACTGTCTTAAAAGAAACCGGTGTAACAACAGCAACATGGCCGGGTAGCTTGTTCCATTCTCTCACAACCCTTTTTGTAAGGAAGAGCCACATGTGTGGCATTTTTATCCTAGTTAATGTGGTTTTCTGATTTTGATCGTTTAGATTGCATTGGCTGGTGTGTTGAAGTCTTTTATTTTTATTTTTATCATAGTTAGTGTAGTTTTCTGATTTTGAGATATGGTACACTGGGGTGGTATTAAAAAGTCTTTTATTTTTATCCACACAGCAGCTGTATCAACGAGCGGTGAAAAAAATGTGGTGGAAACGTCGGGCTCTAAGGTGGTGACAGCGTCGAAGACGGCCGTTAATACGTTGACCAAAACCAAATGTGTCAAGCCTTTAGAGAGAAATAATGATGCAACTTTCCAAAGACTTGGTGTTTGGTGATGTGCGAGACTCAGTGCAGTATATTGCACAGTTACTATCAACGGTGAGCACTAATGAGGTGGATAAAAAGTGGGATTTAGAGAATCTAAGAGCGGCTTTAGCAAGTGTACATTCCATATTTCCAAAACCTATCCAGGTTTACGCTTCTAGCCTCTTAGACATAATTTCTACAGAGGATGCCACTCTAAACTCTGGATTTCATTACCTGATAATGCTATTTCATGGTTCATTGGCGAAGACCCCCAGGGATAAATGACTAAGCATGTGGTCTAAAAAGTGTTTAAAAGACCGACCTCGTGCCAACATCAAGCGTTTGTACATTAATAAAAGAATTAAACTGGCAAAAGCATGTTTGTTGAGACGTAAAAGATTCAGAGAGAGGCATCAGATTTCCCAAGGGCAGCGCGAACCACACAATGAGAATGCATTGGTGGAAAATAACTTAGCGGGCCGTGGTACTGTAGCAGAACAGGATGGCGATAACTTTGAAAACCAAAAACCGGATGTGATGAACGACGTGAATCAGGTTGGTGACGGTGTCGGTGCGAATAGAGACCCCTTAGTTTTCCTGGAGTGTATACGTAGTTATAACCGGTCTTATAATAATTTTAGAGCAACCGAGCACTATGAAGAATTTCGTTTTGTTAATCTTGACAGAATAGCCTCATATGTACAGGCTATAGATGCTGTGCATGGTGCAGTCCAGAGAATATTGGATGAACTTTCTCCAAACATAGGAGTGAATGATTTCGTACAGCTGCGTTTGACTTCGGGTGGTTTTAACAAACCGTTGTTCTCACGCAGAAGACGCCCCGGAGAATTAAATGTTGCCGATTTTTTAAACCACATCTCAGACCTCTTACAGAGCCACACAGAAGTTCTCACCGATAACAGCCTCCGATTAGTGGTGACGATAGTTAGGAATATGCAGGGGGGTGCCCGCAGAAGATTTAAATCCGTTCTGTACAGCAGGGTAATTGCTCGGAAAAAAGCGCACCTTATCGACTTACATTACGCGGGGGGTAATCTGTGTTTCGCCGGGTGTGTGTACGGATTGCTAAATGAAGGTTGTACCGATGGGGAAATGTTACAGCGCACTAAACGAATGCACAAAGAGTTGGGTTTTCCAGAGAATCAGAAAATTAGTTTGTCAGACATTACAGCTTTTGAAAAACATTTAAAGGTGCTCATTAAAATTTTGTACCACGACCAGGGTGATTGGAAATATTTTACAACGGGTCCCACACCGCCAGATTCTAAAATACTTTTTGTTCTACTGCATGAAGAGCATTTTTACGGGGTTTTAAATATTAAAGCTTTTGTGGGGGCGGCGTATTTTTGCACTAACTGTTGTAGTGTGCTCTCACGAGGCACCAGTTCTGTAGGGGTTTGGGCATTTCAAACAAGTACAATTTTTTCGACTTTGAACGCATGCAAGAAACGGGGACACACATAGCAAATTACATCCACGCCCTTTGTATTAACAATAAACGAAGCTGGGAATTTTGTGGTGAAACTTGTCTAAAGGATTTTGTGTGTAAATGTATCGATAGTCGTTTCAAAAACCATACTTTCATATCGCACAGTGGCAAGGGTTATGACAATTACCTAGTAATCAGACAGTTGTTAGATGAAAAGATGGACGTTGAACTAATTAATCAGGGTGGTAAGATAATGTGTATGACCGTAAAAGCTCTGAACATCTGATTTATCGATTCTCTAAACTTTCTCCCTATGAAATTAAGCAAACTGCCATCAGCCATGGGGTTCCCTGGGGCTAAGGGTTATTTTCCATACCCGATGAACACTTCAGAAAACCAAAATTATGTAGGCCCGATGCCGACACCAGAACTTTACGGTGTTAACTACATGCTGCCGAGCGAGAAAGCCGAGTTTTTGGTTTGGTATGAGGAATGCAAGGGAACTGTGTTTAACTTACAGAGAGAGTTGAAACGCTGTGTCCAGTTTCAGGACGAGGTCATGAATATGACCAGACAGGCACGGGTGACTGGGACGGGGCTGCCTGCGTTGTATGCATCGACCCCTTTCAGTTTGTGACCATCGCTAGTGTCTGCATGGCCATGTTCAGACTTATGTTTTTACAGGAAGAGACGATAGCGTTGCTACCCCATGACAATTACCGCCGCCAGCAAAAACGATTTTCTACACCCAGCATTCAGTGGCTTATGTACATCGAACACACAGAGCACGTTAAAATCCAACACGCGTTAACCACACCCGGTGAGTTCAAGGTTGGACCATATTTTCTGGATGGTTATGCTGTAATTGATGGAGTGCAGACAGCCTTTGAGTTCAACGGTTGCTTTTTTTACGGTTGTAGCATTTGTAATTGTGAAAACGATTTTATTCTGCTGAAAAACACAACTTTTGGTTGGTTGTACAGAAAGACGATGGTGAAAATTAATTTTCTCAAAATGAGAGGTTTTAACGTGTGTGTTTTGTGGGAGCACGAGTTCAGAGACATGCTTGTTGAAAATGGAGACTTGGGTAAATTTCTAGCAGTTGCGCAGTTACCAGGGCCTCTGCAACTGAGCGATTCGCTTTTTGGGGGGAGAATAAATGCTATTTGTTTGCATTACATCGCACAACCCGGTGAAAAAATTCATTACTATGATTTCACCAGTCTGTATCCGTTTGTGAACAAAACTAAAAAAAACCCACTTGGTCACCTCCGAATAATTTATAACAACTTTGGAGATTTAAAACGGTATTTCGGTTTAGCGAAGGTGAAAGTTTACCCACCCAAACGTTTGTACTTTCCAGTTCTACCAACCAAAATTGACAAAAACCAGTTTTTCACACTGTGTCGTACGTGTGCTGAAACAAAACAGACCACTCCCTGCGAGCACAGTGATGAAGATCGCACTTTGACTGGTGTCTGGTGCACTCCAGAATTACAGACGGCCTTAGATCTGGGGTATAGAGTGGGTAAAATTTATTAAATTTGGCATTTCGAAAAGTCCTCTCAAGATCTTTTTTCCGATTACATCAAGCTGCATCTGAAAGGGAAACAGGAAGCTTCGGGGTTTCCAGAGTGGTGTACGGATGTCGCGAAACAACAAAGATATATCAGCGAATATTATGAAAAAGAGGGTGTCCGGCTGGACCCCGGCAACATTAAAAAGAATCCGGCCAAAAGACAGCTTTCAAAAATTGCCTTGAATAGTTTGTGGGGCAAGTATGGGCAAAGAGACAATTTACCACAGACCACCATTGTGAGAAACCCCGAGGAATTGTTCAGGTACTTATTTACGCCTTATTATGAGGTGTCAGCCTGCGAGTTTATCGATGAAAACACAGCCTGTGTTACGTGGAAACACACTAAAGACCACTATACAGGCCATTCAAACACTAACATTTTCATCGCTAGCTTTACAACAGCCTATCCCCGCTTGGAGTTATACAACCTGCTAAATGTTTTGCAAGGCCGCTGTCTGTACCACGACACAGATTCCGTTATCTTTGTGAGCTGGGAGGGTGAGTGGAATCTGGAACTGGGTGACTATTTGGGTGAGCTGACCAGCAAAATCGATGCTGGATAACACATCACCGAGTTTGTATCAACAGGGCCCAAGTCGTACGGGTACAAGCTGTCTGGTGGGAAAGCCTGTTTAAAGGTGAAAGGTATTACGCTCAATGTGAACAATTGTGAAAAAGTTAACTTTGAGAGTCTGCGGGACTTGGTTTTTGACTATGGCGTTAACCCTTATGGTGAGTGCCGGGAATTTAAACACATTTCTATTCAACAGCCGATGATCGTGCGTGTTAAAAAGGATTGGCGTATTGAGACCCGGACCTTAAAGAAAACCCAGAAGGTGGTGTACAACAAGCAGGTGCTGCAAGAAAGTTAAAACACCCTTTTTCATGCATTTTGTCCGGACCCTCGAATTGCGGTAAAAGTTATTTTATAAAACAACTCTTGGAGAACGGTGATACCATTATGACTCGTAAACCCGAAAACATAGTCGGGTGTTACAGCTGCTGGCAACCTCTATACGCTGAGTTGCTTGTGAAATTTCCATACATTCAGTTTATAGAAGGGCTACCGACGTCGTTTTCCGACGACCAGCTACTGCCACCTGATAGAGTAAATTTGATTATAGTTGATGATTTGATGGATTCTGCGTGTGAAAATAATGAGATAGAAAAAGCTTTTACCAAATACGTACACCACCGAAACCTTAGCATCATGTATATTGTCCAAAATGTGTTTTGTCAAGGCCGGAAAAGTAGAACCACAGCGTTAAGTACAAAGTACATGGTGCTATTTAAAAACCCTAGAGATAAACTACAGATTACAACCCTGTCCCGGCAGATGTAAAGCCAAATTTTTTTTGGAAGCGTTCGATGACGCTACTAAAAAACTTTTCGGTTACTTGTTGGTGGATTTAAATGCCGACACCCCAGATGACTATTGCTTGCGAACAGGTCTTTTCCCCCCAGATGTACCCACGGCTTATGTATTTAAAAAATCTAAAAGTCGGTGATCGCGCAACCATAGACTCAGTTGAAAAAACACGTTTGGATCGTCGACATGTCTTCACGTGTTCTGAGAAACCTGACCCTCTTACATTTTCTGATAAAAGCCGCCCCCAATCAGCGGAAAGCTATTCTCTCTGGGGCTTCAAATGATCTTGTACAGGCCATAGCTGAAATCGCCTTGAATACCTTGAAAGGGAACATACCGTTATCTGCTAAGCAGTTTGGGACCCTGAAGAGAAAGCGTAAGCTTATAAAGACTTTGAGTCGAAAGGGTCTTTTTCTTAAAAGAAAGAGACTCTTGGTGAACCAGTCCTGCTTGGTGGATCGTCGTAAGGACCTGTCACAAATGTTGGATATGATCTTTCCAGGTGTTACTGAAGATGACTACGTCATCTAAGTATGCTGCACTATACGCATCACATCCCTCCAGTACGCGGTCCATGAGTCGTTGAAACGTGGCAGGAGCTCCATGTAATCCAAAAGGCATTACTGTGAATTGATACAGGCCTAGTGGTGTCTGGAATGCTGTGTATGGTCGGGAGTGTTCTTCCAGTGGTACTTGCCAATACCCTTTACAAAGGTCCAAAGTTGTAATGTAACTGGCTGATCCAATCTTTTCCAGTAGATCATCTACTCATGGCATAGGATAGGCATCAAACTTTGATACCGCATTGAGCTTCCGAAAATCTAGACAAATTCGTAGAGAACCATCTCTCTTTGGTACAATCACAATGGGGCTACTCCATTGACTAGTTGAAGGTTCAAGTCTTTCATCACTTGAATCTCTGTCTTTAACGGTCCATTTAATCTCTCTGGTACTCGGTATGGTCGTTGACGGATCGGACAGGGGTCCTTAAGGTGTATTGAATGATGGAGTACCTTTGCTTTTCCTGGTGTTTGTGAAAACAGGGCGGGGAATTCAGTAAACATTTGTTGTAATTCTATTCCTTGTGTAGTTGTCAAATGTGTTAATGAAATTTCTGTCTACTGTTTCGAATCTCTTGGCTCTCTGCTATCGTCCCCATCCTCTTTCTCAGTCTTCCATACCATACACACACTTACTTGAACAGGTTCTTGTTCCTTCCATTCTTTAATAAGGTTCACATGATATGTCTGTTTTGCTTTCCCTTTTTCTGGATGATGAATTTCATATGTTATTGGTCCCATCTTCCGCAGAATAGTATATGGTCCTTGCCACTTTGCTAAAAGTTTGCTAGGTGTAGATGGAAGCAACAGCAGACCCTTCTGTCCTTGGTGGTACTCTCTATGCCGTGAATGTTGGTCATACCATCGTTTTTGGGCTTGTTGAGCTTCCTGGAGATTTTTCCTTGCTCTTTCCTGGTATGTCTCTAACTGGTCTCACATCTGGAGTACGTACTGCAAGATTCCCTTTTCGGTTATTTTAGCAGATGAGCCTTCCCAACTATTTTTGAATAAATCCAGGGGTCCCTGGACAGTCCACCCGTACAACAGTTCAAAGGGGGAGAAACCTGTAGATGCCTGTGGAACTTTTCGATATGCAAACAGGAGGAAAGGTAACCATTTTTCCCAGTCTTTACCTGAATCGGATACGAATTTCCTAAGCATATTTTTAAGGGTCTGGTTAAACCATTCCACTAACCCATCTGTTTGAGGATGTTATGGACTTGTTTTGATTGCTGAAATACCAAGTTGTTCATAAAGCTGTTTCATTAAATGAGATGTAAAATTGGTGCCCTGGTCTATAATAATTTCCTCTGGGATGCCTACTCTTGCGGACAATTGTATCAAAACACTAATGATCCTGGATGTGGTAATAGATCGCAATGGAAATGCCTCAGGAAATCTAGTAGCATAATCACAAATTACCAGTATATATCGGTACCCGGTGCTACTCTTTTCTAGGGGTCCCACTATGTCCATTGCAATTCTCTGAAATGGAGTGCTAATGATGGGTAATGGATGCAAAGGAGCTCTATCAGACCTACAGGCATTACTGGTCTTCTGACAAATGGCACAGGTAGCACAGTACTTTTGTATGTCCATGTAAATGGTTGGCCAATAAAATCGTGAACTAACTCGTATGTATGTTTTATTTTGTCCCAGCTGTCTGGCCCATGGAACAGTGTGTGCCAGGTGCATTACCAATGGTCTACAACTAGTTGGTACCATAAGACGGTTGTTTCCAGCTTTCCCATTATACAAAACGTCATTTTCAATAGAAAAAACATCTTTGTACTCATACTTGGTATCCGTTTTTTCTATGTCAACCATGGCCCTATCAAATAAAGCCTTTAACGGTGGACCATTCCTTTGCGACCTAGCAATATCATCAGGGACCTTCCATTCATGTACAACCAGTTCAGAATGATCAACTTTGGGTTCCGGTGTACCTATATATTTAGCCAAACGACGTTGTCGACGCGTTTTCCTAGGCCCTTTTATCCCACCTTCACACAGACTATCATCCAAGTCTGGCAAGGGTTGCAGACCAGCTTTTGCTTGGGCCCTAGTGACCACTGGACATGATAGGTGTACATTAGCCATTATGGAAGCATTTACATTTTTCAGCAAATCAATCAAGACCAGTAAATCCCTTCCCAAAATAACATCTGCAGGTAAGTTCTGAACGACTCCTACATTTAATAAATACAATTGCCCCTCTACTTCTATAGTAATCTCTGTCATTGGGTATTTTCATTTATCTCCATGTACACACTGAACCATAATTTGCGTTTCATAGTCTATTCTACTATCTGAGACTAATGAACGTTTCACTAGAGACACTGAACTACCCGTATCCAGTAAAGCTTGCACAGATTGACCATTGACAATTACTGGCCAACATGAAAAGTTTTCTTTATCTCCATTTCTTTCCTTAAATTTGTCCCCTTCTCTAGGTACATAACAAAACCCTTTCAATTTTGGTTTACGCACTGGACACACTGTGGCTTTATGTCCTGCCTGTTGACAACAAAAGCAAACCAGTTTTTTGACAAAAGTCCTCCTCATAGTTGCTTTATCCTCCACTTTCGGTCTTTGCATATCTATTGGGTTACCTCTGAAGTCCTGACCAGTCCAGATACCTCTGGAAACTACCGATGGATACTTCCTTTGTTCCCCTTGACGAGCATGCACGTACTGTAGTGCCAATTTCGCCACCGTTAGTCCATCTGGTTCCTTTACCCACGTCCTGGTTTCAGACGGAAGTACATTCAGTAGTTGCTCCAAAATGATAGTCTCTCCAATTTGTTCCTTGGTACTCTGTTCTGGACGAATCCATCTCTTATATAGTCCCTTTAGGCGGTTATATGTCTCCATTGGTATCTCTCCTTGTGGAAGTCTTGGATCTCTGAAGCGCTGTCGGTAAGTCTCTGGAGAGATATCGAACTTCACCAGTATTGCCTCCTTCAGGTCTCTGTAGGTGTTGGACCGGTCCTCGTCCATAGTACTGTATGCTTCCAAAGCTTTGCCTGTCAGTAATGGCACCAGTCTAACTGCCCATTCTTCCTCTGGCCATTCCCACGTCCGGGCCATGCGCTCAAAGCGCAGCAGGTAATTTTCCAATGTCCTTTCCCTGCTGATATGAGGGCATTTTGAGCTCCTTCCTCTGGAGGGGTTTGTCTGATAACACCTGAGGAGCTGCCTTGGGGGCTCGTCGTACTGCTGGTGTAAGAAGAGCCAATCATGGGCTTCCTGGTGGAGACGAGGCTTCTGTCGGTGCCGTTTGCAATTCAGGCGTACCCTGGTTTATGACATTCTGTGCCACATTCAGTTTCTTTAATTCTGTCAAAAGAATCTCCTCTCTTTTTTGTTGCATATTCAAAAACTCTTGAAGCAAAGCCACCACTGCCCCTTCAGATCCTGTCCCTTGTGCAGTGTCTGTCTGCACAACTTGATGTGAAGACTTTCTGGTCTTGGTTCCCGAGTCTTCATATTCCTCCTCTTCCGTAGAAGTCACTGTGTTCTAGGGTTCTTCTGTCTTTGGGGTTGAGGATGAGGAGTTTTTCTGTGAACGCAGGCCTCTCCTTCTCCTCACAGGATGCACTGTCTTATGGCTGGCCATCCCACCACTGCCACCAAAATGTCACACAGTGGCCTGAGCAAGGCCAAAGTAGGTCCGTTTTATCTCAAACTGGCTCCTCCGCAAAAGCACCCAAGCAAACAAGTGCAGTCTATTTACAGTGCTCAAATAAAGGTAAATCCTCTCAATCAATCAATCAATCAATCAATCAATCAATCAATATGACACTACCTAACCACCAACAACCAACCCAACTCTTAGGCTGAGGAGCCAGCTTAAATAGCTTGTAAGCCCCTCCCCCTCTGGAACAAACCATTTCTCTAATTCAAAGTGGTTTTTCCCCTTTCCATAAATAACCCTTGAGAACTGGGGTTAGGTTTGGCCTTTTGAGGCCACCATAGGCTGACTCACCCTGGCAATACTGACACCAAACAAACAGTGAGTAACATCCATTTTGAGAGCACTCTCCATTCACACCACAATACTCACTCATACCTGTGTTTAAGTATTTGAATGTATGTAAAATTAGGTATGTTTATGTACGTGAATGTATATGAAATTAAGTAATAGCAGTTACTAGTCAAGCCCTGAGTGTGCACCCTCAGGAACCTATCTAGCAACCGCTCAATGGAAGGTGTATGAATGTTGTATTTTCTGTGCTATCTGTACCCCGTGACAGACTCCTTTGTCACAGAGAGTGAATAGTTGAAACATATAAACTCCACACAGACAGTAACCCAGGGACAGGATGTGTTCATGTTTATAAGGGGCTTTAGGTTTGTTTCTCTTTAACTAGCTCTCTAGTGTATATTTTATATTTTATTAATTAGTTTTATTTTCCATTACACCACAAAATGGATTATAAGAACAATAAACAGCAAAGATTTTAGATTACTGATGTTATGAAACCAAATGAAAATGTGTTTACTTCTCCCTTGTATCCCCCTCCCTGCTTCCCCTTTTGAAAAATGCTGTTAGAAAGACTCGTAATAATCTTTTTCTACACCATTTTTTCTTCTGTGGCAATATATTTGCACTTCAAATTAAGGACAATCACCTTTTAGTGGAATGCTCATTGTATCATGAAGAGATCACAGCTGGACCTGTGGTAACTTGATTATTGTATGTGTTCAGCAGTTGTCTGCCCTAATGTTTCGGCTCTTTTTTTCTGTCATGATGTGAAATATTAATTGGAAATTGGGAAAGTTTTGGCATTAAAAATTTCAAGTGTTCGAACCAAGATTTTTAACTCTCCAGTTGTAATGCCTGCCCGCACTCAAGATCCAGCATTTTTCTCACATCTATGCTCGGGTTTGATGTGTGATGTGTGATGTTGTAGCCCTGGGGAGATGGTTGTTGCAAACAGAAAAGTATTTATAATATATAATACCGTTCCCCTTTTTCATTATCAAAAGCTATAGTTTAAGTACTACATCAGCATTTGTGCAAACAATTCCACCTTGGGATTTCTTAATATAAATTAACAATACCTCTTCTATGACTTTCTAGTGTGAGTCAATTAAATTATTTAAATGCTGTACTGGAATAATAGCCAAAAGATTACACAGATTTCAGGAATCATATACCGTATATATACATATACAGTAGTTACAAAATAGCAGGGTCAGGATATTAGGATGGTCAGGCTGTAGACCAAGCAGGTCTATATGGTAGTAGACAAACAGGGACAAGATAAACATTAGTTAAATGGGAACTGCAGTCTCAGTAACAAAATAAATGGACAGTAATGCAAAATTTTACAAATTAGCGCAAAAAAGTGAACTTTCAAGAAACCACTTTTCTCACCACGGGCAAGAATGAGATTTGGCGCTAATTGTGAAGTGAAAGCAGACCTTCCTTCCTAGTCACTGTAAGAGAATGAGAAACATGGTCTCCTAACTCCTTTTTTGTGTTTTTGAACTCACAAATATATATTAAACGATGTAGCACTGTTGAGCATTTGGCATTTGGCTGTTAAGAACATAGTTGTCGAACTATATGGGTAATAAACGGGCACTGTTGTTGGTCGCATCAACAAGTTTCTTGATGAGATTCAGCATGATGTATGATTGAATAAGTACAGGTTGAGCAGCAGGTATTTCACCCCAGAAATGCTCGAAACTGATCTACATGCTCAGTTTACAAGCAGTATTTGTCGATGTGTTAAATCAGCTGTTTAGGTGACAGCACAGACTATGGTGCAACAAGCCCTCCAAAATTATAAGTCCTGCTAGAATTTTCCTTTTATGTGTGGTTGACCATACAATAACCACCAACGTGAAATGATAGAGCACTTTTGCAAAACTTGAAAATGAATATGAGTATATTTTAGTTGGTTGGCATGTTCATCTTTTTTTGCAATCCTTAGATAAAGTATGTAAAAAACGTCACCTTGTATGTTATGGTTACATAAAATATTTAAAATTAAGGACGTTTACAATATAATAAAGCCATTTCTCGTGTCATCTGAAGTTTTGTTGCCTCTTTCTGTATCGCGGACAATGACTAAAACATGGCTCTACACATACATGGAATTGAATGCTGCCAATCTGACAAGGATGTGTATTGGAATGCTGGTTTAGTGAGAGAAGAGGGTAAGGAGCTCAGGAAGAAGGATAAGAAATGACAAAGAGATCTTGGAAAGGATTTAGTGGATGTGTTGGTGGGGCCAGTAGGGGGTGCTTGCCCTAGGCAATATAGATTTTGAGCAACAAATTCAGCTACATTCTTTCACTCTAGGACTGCTCATTTAAACCACACATTATGTAACAGCATAAGGCAAAGAGTAAGTGACAAATCTGTGTAGGAAATGCAATGTAATGTAATATTGGATACATAACTTGAAATATCACAGCTCTTTATTTATTATTGTCTGTTTTTGATGGTGAGAGATGATTGGAATGACTGTGTGCATACCTGAATGTGGATATTAGCCTCACTAATATTTTGTCATGTTATGTGTTTTGATTGAAGTGTGTTTTTGTTATATGACTATATCCAAATCCTCTGTGTGTTCCTTATTTCCAAATATTGCTATTTTCTAATTCCTATGATTTTGGTCATTATCTGGAAAAAACTAAGGTTGCTGCTGTAAGAGGTGTTAGTGGGGCCAGCAGGGGGTGCTCACCCTGCCGTACATGTGGGTCCTAATCCCCCAATATAGTGACGGGGACACTATACTGTAAACAGGTGCCATCCTTCGGATGAGACGTAAAACTGAGGTCCTGACTCTCTGTGGTCATTAAAAATCCCAGGTCATTTCTTGAAAAGAGTAGGGGTGTAACCCTGGCGTCCTGGCTAAATTTTCCATTGGCCCTTACCAATCATGGCCTCCTAACAATCCCCTCTCCTCCCCACTTATAGCTGATGTGTGGTGAGCATTCTGGCGCACTATGGCTGCCGTCGCATCATCCAGGTGGATGCTGCACATTGGTGGTGGTGGATGGGAGTCCCCATTACCTGTAAAGCGCTTTGAGTGGAGTGTCCAGAAAAGTGCTATATAAGTGTAAGCAATTATTATTACCTATCAGTCAATTACCAGTTTCATGTTTAGATCACTTTATCAATAATAACAATCAATAATGAACAACGCTATTTCTGCAAGGCATGTTTATAGTATTTGTTACCTGAAGAGTTTCAGTCTTTAGTCTTACACAGATATCGTTCAAACCTTGGCTGAATTTGCCAACACAATAGTATCAGAACTAAAGTCAGCTGGTTTCTCTATGTGTTTTCCTTGTAAATATTTTTTCTTTTTGTTGCACCTGATTTGGTCACTCCTAGGTGACTCAGGGTGGTTCTCCCTATAAATAGTTTGGAAGACTGGTATTTACAAAGGATATTAACTTTAAACATTTTTTTACCGGTATATTTCTTGTAATTGTGAGCAGGACAGAAATTAATTTATTACAACTACTTCTTAAATCATTTATTGAGTAAACCTTTGAATTTAAGCCCCTGCTTTCAGCTTATGGCTTGCAACTTATATTAAAGCTAATAGACTTATATAAACATATACTGTAGTTTTCTTTTATAACCAATATGAACACTATCTCTTCATAGACATACATTTTCCACTTTATCTGTTAGTTCTAAACCAGCACACACTTGGTTAAAGACGTAAAAGGGTGTGTGTGAGAACTGAAAGTTTTGCTGTAATGTCACATGATGCCTTATTAACAGGCTTTGCAAACATATACCAGAGCAGCTCATTCTCTTTGCATTTGAAATGCAAATAGAGTTGTTGGCTTAAGATATGGGAGACTCTAATGCGGACAGAAGTTTTCTACCTATGAAGGAAACATAATAAATATCAGTAAAAGGTCAGCTGTTAAGTTTCAAAACTCCTTACGTGCTTTTTACATTTTGTGAAATAAATCTTCAACTGAGAAATAAATTAAAATAGACGCTATTCTGAGACCAATTGCAACACCTCAGACAGGCGGAGGCGACACCTTTAATCTTTTTCAGCGCTACAGGTAAAAGCATTCCTCCAACTCATTACGTTGAATATCACGATCAACTTATTTTCTTTCATATTTTGTTTCACATGGTTTAAGTTTTCGTTTTTTTCTTGATGTATCTCTTAATAGTCGATACTTGAAAATACAGATTATTCGTATGCCAATGCATCCGTTAAAATCTTTTGTACCAGCATAGAGTAAAAGTGTACGTGGTCAAGAATCGAAGAGGTTGTTTTTTAATACATAAACATTTAGAGTGATCAAATAGTTCCGTGTGTGGTGAAAGCTTCTGAAAGATTTTTAAAACTATGAAAAAGGTTATATACCTCATAAGGGAGAAGGATATGTGCAGTTTCTATCCTGGAGAGGGCGACCAGATGACCAATTGAATGCTTATCTGTCTAGGATCCACTGTCCTGTTTATTGAAGGTTACTTCCATAAAAATGTCCTAAAAATGTTTGAGAAAAATGTCCTAAAAGTGTGAGAGTTCCATGACTGTCATTTCCACACTTAAAAGGAAAAGGCATTAGAAACTGGTTTTGCTAAAAAATTAAACTGAAGCGAAAACGCTTTTAAATATATATTAAAACTATGTTAGTAAAGAAATTAAAAACGGTTATCTCACGCGCCTTTAATTTTCTGAACCAAATTAATTAATTTTAATGGACCAGTCTTTATCGACGTGGAATTCATGATCTCATCTGTATGCAAGGCTGTGTTAAGCTGTGACGTAGTTCAACATTTTGTGTATATGAAATACCAAACCTTGTAAATATTTTAACGCATTTGTAAAAGTAAATCCTGAAGTTGTGAATAAGGAAGAAAGAGCAAGGTTGAAGACACCATGGCCAAAGTATATGAAAAATTATTCTATAGTAACTGTTGCACCAAAACATTTCAGCCAAGCCCATGTGCCTTCCATGCAGCGTGACAGAGTACCAGAAATTCCATGTGAAAAGTTTCCTGTGTTTTTATTCAGTCCCCTGTTTATGATAAGGTGAACAGTAATTTTTAGATATTATCAGGAATTACAGTATATGGGACATCAAGGTAACATGCTAGAGTTACAGTACTATAAATATTTTAATATCTATTTTGATGACTTCATGTTTTGATAACTACACTATGTATTCTTTTATCAAATGTTTAAAAATTCTGTTGTATTTGTAAAAATACAATTTGTACAGTTTGTATCAGATTTAGAGAAACACTAATATAGGTGTAGCTAGTCTGTATATGGTATTTTAACACATATTGCTCCATTGCTTGCGAGAGCTGGCTTACCAGAGCAGTGACGTCACCGCCCTTCCCTGTGAATAGCAGGGACCGCAGCCGCTGGGCTGACGGGAGATTTTCCTTTGGCTCAAGAAGCCGGGTCCCTGTTGAGTGACGCCGGAGGCCTGGGTTTGAGTCCCCGATGGTAGGGGGCCGACCTGATGCGGCAGCAGCGAGGGCGCCCATGTGAACCCTGTAGCGTTACAATATTATGGACATCATAGTTAAACTATCTGTAAAGTCTCTGGCCCTCAACAATATAAGGTGGATGTGATTATTCCTTGGAAGTGTCTTCACCTTCTGTAAGTGACACAGAGCCCTATTATGTCTGCTGTCTAGTCCTGTGGTTCTCAAACTATGGTACGTGTACCACTTGTGGTACTTGGAGCGCCCCCAGGTGGTACACCAGATGACCCCGGAAATTTGTTGTGTGCACTGAAAAATTGGGACGGGTTTTCATATTTTCTATTTTAATAAAATAATTTGTGTCAAATACGCAGCCTACGTACTACGATACAGTGCACTCTAATACTTGAGTGGACACAAGAGCTACTTATGTAATGTGTGCTATGAATGTGTGCTATGAGCTTAAGTGACCAATTGTATTTAAAAAAAACAAAGAGAGGTAGGAGAATGTGCGTGATTTTGGAACAATGTCAATCTTGTAAGCACAGAAAAGCGTGATAGATAACAGAAAATTATTTAAGGACTGTTCTAAGTTAATTTGAGAAAAATACACCAAGCGTCTCTGTGTTTCACTCCCATACACATGAAATAAAAACTTCTTTTAACTTCTGAGAAGGACTTCTGAAACGGAAACGGGGAAAAATGCAAGCTTGCAGATTGCTAAAGCAGGTAAGCCCCACACTACTTGTAAAGAACTTTGTTCAACGTTGACAAAAGAACCGTCACGTATTATGTGTGGAGAAAAAGCTGCGAAGCAGCTCGACCTGCTGCCCCTTTGAAAGACACAATCGTAGAATTATTGATATGGCGGATGATGTCAAAAGTACGCTGATAGAGCGCGTTAAGATGAGCAGATGCTTTTCACTGCAATTAGATGAGACTGTAGATGCCTTTGATTGGCCAATTTGCTCGTATACGTTAGATACGAGTTTGAGGGTATGTCCCATGAGGACTTTCTGTTCTGTAAGCCGCTATCAACAGGAACTACAGGAGAGCACATATTCCAGCTTCTGAATGAATGTATCAAAGAGAATGGCATCAACTGGATAAAATGCGTTGGAGTTTGTACAGACAGTGCAAGAGCGATGATAAGCCGCCACAGCAGTATATTTGCACGGATTAGAGAGATTGCTCTAGATATGAAGTGGACGCACTGCAGCCTCCACCGCGAGGCCTTGGCCGTTAAGAAAATACCTGAGGATTTAAAATCTGTTAGACTCTGTTGTGAGTTGTATCAAGGCTCGACCAATGCATTCTCATCTGCTTTGCTTGACTAAACAGGCTCACCCATCTCACTGAAATGGTGCTTTTTATTGTTTATTTTTAAGTGTTGTTGTTCCTGTTGTCATTCTGTAAAGCGCTTTGAGAAGCCACCTTTAAAGGCGCTATATCAAATAAAGTTTTTTTTATTACTATATTTATTATATGTGTGTGTGTGCGCGTGCGCACGCTCATGTTGGTCATTGAGATTTTCTGTGGTTTCTATGAGAAGATGACTTGTAGGTGGTACTAGGATGCTTTGGTTTGATCAGGGGTGGTACTTGGTCAAAAAAGTTTGAGAACCACTTGTCTATTCTAAAGGAGGCTACACTTTTTTAATTCTGCTTACAAATAATTATTGGATGTCAAAACCTCACAAGCATGCCAATAAAGTTTTGAAACCTTGTTTTCAGTGATCAATTGCAAAAGTTGAGGTTGCTAAACAAAAATATATTTCAATATTTTAAAAATATTAACACGCAGAGCATAGAATAGACATGTATAATGCCACATACTCAAAGTAGTACACTTTTTCATGATTTTGTGGGTTTTGCTTTGGACATAAAGAGTAGAGCTTTAGTGCTGTAGCAGAAGTACTCAGCCATTACTAATGGTTACATTCAATCATTCATTCTGTCTTTATAAAGTTTTGCTTTTGCAACACTGTTGCAAAGTGCTTTACTGAAAAAAAAGAAAACATGTTGAGTGAAAGACAAAATTAATCATTAAATTTATATTGGTGTGATGCGGTGTGTTTAGTACTGTGTTCAATAATATCTGAATTCCATGATCATTTAGTGATCTTTGGTATTTGTGTAAGGTGTTTGTATGGGATCTGTATGAGTGGTAAAGGTCATATAGTTTGCTGGGGTTGTAAAGTGTATTGGTTTGCTCTTTTGATGTATATTGGATCTTCTTATGACTTGTTATGATCTTGTTGTGGCCTGACAGTACATTCCCTAAAAATTTCCAGAGCTGAGGTACAAATGTGCCTTCTCAAAGAGTGCTCACTGCCACTCACTTACTGACTGCAGCTATATCACTCTGCAACTCACAACTGGCTACCCACTGAAACTAAGCAGGTGTGAGTCTGGTCAGTACCTAGATGGGAGACCTCCTGGGAAATACTAAGGTTTCTACTGGAAGAGGTGTTAGTGGGGCCAGCAGGGGGTGCTCAACCCGCGGTCCATGTGGATCCTAGTTCCCCAGTATAGTGATGGGGACACTATACTATAAACAGGCGCTGTCCTTCTGATGAGATGTAAAACCGAGGTCCTGACTCTCTGTGTTCATTAAAAATCCCAGGGTGTTTCTTGAAAGGAGTAGGGGTGTTATCCTGGCCAAATTTCCCTTTGGCCCTTACCAATGATGGTCTCCTAATAATCCTCATCTATGAATTGGCTTTATTACTCTGCTCTCCTCCCCACTGATAGCTGATGTGTGGTGAGCGTTCTGGTGCACTATGGCTGCCCTTGCATCATCCAGATGGATGCTGCACATTGGTGGTGGTGAAGGGAATTACCCCATTACCTGTAAAGCGCTTTGAGTGGAGTGTCCAGAAAAGTGCTATATAAGTGTAAGCAATTATTATTACCTATCAGTCAATTACCAGTTTCATGTTTAGATCACAAACAACGCTATTTCTGCAAGGCATGTTTATAGTATTTGTTACCTGAAGAGTTTCAATCTTTAGTCTTACACAGATATCGTTCAAACCTTGGCTGAATTTGCCAACACAATAGTATCAGAACTAAAGTCAGCTGGTTTCTCTATGTGTTTTCCTTGTAAATATATTTTCTTTTTGTTGCACCTGATTTGGTCACTCCTAGGTGACTCAGAGTGGTTCTCCCTATAAATAGTTTGGATGACTGGTATTTACAAAGGATATTAACTTTAAACATTTTTTTACCGGTGCATTTCTTGTAATTGTGAGCAGGACAGAAATTAATTTATTACAACTACTTCTTAAATCATTTACAGTATTGAGTAAACCTTTGAATTTAAGCCTCTGCTTTCAGCTATGGCTTGCAACTTATATTAAAGCTAATACACTTACTGTATATAAACATATAGTTTTCTTTTATAACTAATATGAACACTATCTCTTCATATACATACATTTTCCACTTTATCTGTTAGTTCTAAACCAGCACACACTTGGTTAAAGATGTAAAAGGGTGTGTTTGAGTGGAGTGTCCAGAAAAGTGCTATATAAGTGTAAGCAATTATTATTATTGTTGATTTACAAACCCAACCCTTGACGAATCTGGAGTACATCACGCCCTTTTTTGCTGTCCTCGGTGTCATTGCTACACCTGTGTGAGTTGTGTGAGCAGTATGTGTTGCAGAGTGGACTGGCTATATACTGTATATGAGGATTTCCCTATGTACAGGTGAAGTCTGCCAGTGTACCTCTTCATGCAGTGAGATCTCTGCAGAGCAGCAAATTTCCGTGGATCTGGAAGTAGCGGATCTTCATGTGAAATTGTAGAGAATTTCTTTGGTGTGATATTAGGATTGTGTAATAGGAACATAGCCTGCAGGCTGCACAGTTCGTTTTGCTTGTATAATTGAAACCAGTGTTTGTGCTTCATTGGTTCTTGAGATGTTAGAGATTATTTTTTAAGAGAGTGATATTCAAAAAATTGTTTTGTTTTAAACAGTTGTGATGCTTACTATTGCTTTCTTAGTAGGGCATCTTCTCCATTTGAAGAGATAGCTGTTTTCTTTTTTATTATTTTTTTTGGGTGCAGATCCATGAGATTGAAAATACCACTCAAAAATACAATAAAATCATCATCAACATCCAGATCACTTAATTAAAATCTGTGTATTTAAAATGTTGACTTTTCTTTCTCATGACTGAAATGGTTAAAATTATTATTTTTGAAAAAGTGAGATTTGATCATTTTTACAAAGTGTGCCACGGGTGGAAAAAGGTTGGAATTATTGACTTAATAGTACACTGTGTTGTGTTGCACAAACAGATACTATTGTGAATCAAGGTTAACTATTAAACTGCTAGTGTTATTGCTTTCATGTGTTAATCATATGCTAGCAACAAATAATTGGTCAAACATATGTACTTACATTATACTGTACATACAGACATACACTCATCATTGAACGCAGAATGCGTTGCCTGTAATGCAGCACAGTACATTGTGATTCACTGGCCAAAGACGATCGAGGTGGTGTGTTAGATGGTAGTGAAACGATTGCTTCATTGAATGTTTCTCTGCGTTGATCACCTTTAAATCCACTTAATATAGAATATTAATATAGAATTTTGTAACTAAAGGGAAATTGTGGTAGTTGGCAAAAAAAATAACAGAAGCATAATGTCTCTGAACATCATAAACAATATAAATTTAGGAATATAAATATATTATACAAACTGTATATGGCTGGGTAGTGGTAGCTAAAATAGAAAAATACACAAAATTTTGATGTGCTCGTTCTGACTAAATTACATTTATATACTTTATAAAAAGCTATAATATTTTAACCTTTTTTATGAATACTTGCTGTCGTTATTGCAGTACAAAAGTGTACTTTTTAGAATCTGTTGAATAGGGAATATCATATAATAATAATAATAATAATTCTGGACACTCCACTCAAAGCGCTTTACAGGTAATGGGAACTCCCCTTTACCACCGCCAATGTGCAGCATCCACCTGGATGATCATATGTAATCGTGTAACTAAAGAAATTAATAATGATATTAATTTAAGGATGTAAATATAATATATTTATATAGCTGGTTGTATCACGATTTGTGAAAATTTTCACAACTTTTCTTTAAACAACATCAGTACCTGTTTTCATTTTTAGAAAACTTAGTTTGAATAAAGCAGATCCCAGGTGTAAGTGAGTTTAGCTACTGTATGTATGCAAAACACCTGACCGTATAAAGCAGAATAATACAAACTTGTTGGGTTCAACCACTCTTTAATTTGTGAAATTCTTTCTGTATTTTCGTTTTTTAGTCAGATAAGAATAAACTACATATGAAATTCTTTTGACAGGAGATGTTCTGTGCTTAATTGCTTTATCACCATAGCACGCATTATACTATATTTTTTATGCATCAGTTGAAGTGTTCTTAAGTCTCTCAAAACATAAAAATGTAACATAATACTGTATAGAAAGATGGGCAACTGATTCTTTTATTTTTGTCAAATCAAAAAGTAAGAAACACTGTGTTCCTGCCTAAATTAAACATTGCATGACTTTAAAATCCATAAAAAACGTGTGATTTTTATTTCTCATGATCAGCTTAGAATCTTTGTGTATGCTGTAAGTTTTTTTTTACTTTTTAATTAAACTTTTAAACACAAACACTTTAATTTTGTAAACACAACACGCTTTTTGGACAAAAATCATATTCTCCCCTCTTCCTGTGGTGTGAAGCAGATAGGCAGGTCTTTTAGGTTATTCATTCAAATGAACCTTTCCAGGATGCTCGGAAAGAGCACAGGAGGGATTGTTTTGTGCCAGCCAGCTAGTGCATTATCACCTCGCAGTTGGGTGGAAGGGAAACTGGGTGTGGGGTTTTATTTCACTCTCCAACAATACACATTCCCAATAGTCACTGATGCAGCTTTAGTAATTCCTGGTTTTAAGAGGACAATGTGATATTTTTTGTGTATACGTTGTTGTGTTGGCAAAATTATTTTAACTTACAGCATTCGCAAAGATTCTAAGCTGATCACGAGGAAGAAAATTCACCCGCTTTTAGTGCATAATAAGTGGTGTTTAACTATCTAAAATTGGTTTTATAGCTTTTAAAGTCATACAATGTCTAAATTAGGCAAAGACATTTTTTCATTTTTTTTCTTTTTTCTTTTTTTATTTTCTTTTAAAAGTTTTTAAAAATCAGTTCCCCACTTTCACCTTGCTGTGACTGTTGGGGGTATGTGGCATATTTGGGGTCTTGTTCAGGGTCTTTGATCTGTTTTGTGGAGCCAATCTTTTTTTCTTGGTTCATGCGTGCACTTGGGGTCGTCTTAGTTTTTAGTGGTTCTTTGTATTATGGATATTATGGTTTGTATTACAGGTGATTGTGGTGCCTCTCATGGTTTAGAGGATTTTACTCTGCGCCCAACTTTGGAGCAGTTTGAAAAATGTTGCAAGGCAGATATTTTATCGATAGTGGGGTTTAGTCTCTCAGTTTACTGAAGATGTATCAGATGTTAAATTAGGGGAGGGAGACAACTTCCAACACGTGCAGTGTGTTAACCCAAACTCTGCTAACAGCATTAAAAGAAAGCTACAGTACAGTCAGACAGATTTTAAATTCTTTAAACAAAATTAACTGTTAAAATCAGCTACTTTGCAAGCACTTCATGACTTTTCAAAACATACCCTTTTCTCTCATGCAAACACATAAAAGGTTTATTTTTTATAATTTCGAAACTTGGACGATGTGCCTCAGGTACTCATTCATAGTATAATCAAAACAAACCCTCTGCTGGATCTTGTCTCCCAAAATTACCCACATGCGAATCCCATGAAGTCAGATCCACAGATATACCGAAACAGCGTCAATGAAATGTGGTTTGATCATATACCATAGAAATATACTGTATATACAGATGCAGCCATTCAAAGTGCGCGGCACAGACACGTACCGCACGTAATTGGCTACGTCCTCGCATGACGCGCGATGATGCAAAATACCGCGGTACGTGATTGGTTGACCGACAGGGGCACTCGTGGTGCGTTGGTCGGTCATAGAAAGATTTAAATGTCTTTACTGTGCCCGTTTTAGTATTGAATATTTATATGGAATTTTACCAGTGAAGGGAAATCTTAGAAGCTGAGCATAAAAAGACGAGGAGCATACTGTAATGCGTGTGAAGGCCATAAACGATATTAATTTTGGAACATAAACATACAGTATATGGCTGGACTCGGTACTTTAAAGAAAAAATACACACCAGTATTCCATTTCTCCCTAAACATTTTAAGCATTGAAGTCTTTAACTAACATGTGAAATAGCGTGTATAAAAAGTGGTAGTTTTAAGCTTTTCTGCTAATATAATATGGAATTGCGTATCTAAAGAAATTAATAACGATATAATTATATTCGTGTACTGCGACAGGGCTGTGTAGGGCTGTTTCACCTCTGCTCATGTGACTTCGCCGGTAGCCTGCTGGTCTACGTGCCAGACTAGTAACCCACAGGTTGTGTGTTCAAATCTAGCCGGTGCTGTGACTTTTCTTTTAACAAACATTTCTTTGAAAAAATAGAATAGCAATATTATGGACAATTAATTGACTTTTTAGATTTCTAAAGATCAAAACGATCGAATTTAAGTCATTTTTAATAACAATAAATAGTCACCTTCTTTCCTTCTGACAACTGTCCCTGCTTCTGGTTCCTGCTTCTATCGTGTGAGTGTGTGTGTGGGGGGGGATCCCTTTAGATCTCCCTTCAGATTTAAAAGGTTATTTATCATATCTTCAGTGTCGCATCTTCCCAGTGTAGCTGATCTTTTCCTGTATTTACAATTTGTTGATAATAGAAATGTTAAGTTCTCTAAAGCTTTGTGATAGTTTACCCAGGCAGCAAAAGATCAGCTACACTGGGAAGATGCGACACCGAAGATATGATTAATAACCTTTTAAATCTGAAGGGAGATCTAAAGGGATCCACACACACACACACACACACACACACACACACACACACACACACGATAGAAGCAGAGACAGTTGTCAGAAGGAAAGAAGGTGATTATTCATTATTATTAAAAATGACTTAAATTCGATCATGTTGTGATATTTAGAAATATAAAAAGTCAATTAATTGTCCATAATATTGCTATTCTATTTTTTCAAAGAAATGGTTGTTCAAAGAAAAGTCACGGCGCCAGCTCGATTTGAACACACAACCCGTGGGTTATTAGTCCGGCACGTAGACCAGCAAGCTACTGGGGAAGTCACATGAGCAGATGTGAAACAGCCCTACACAGCCCTGTTGCAGTACACGAATATAATTATATCGTTATTAATTTATTTAGATACGCGATTCCATATTATATTAGCAGAAAAGCTTAAAACTACCACTTTTTTTACACGCTATTTCACATGTTAGTTAAAGACTTCAATGCTTAAAATGTTTAGGGAGAAATGGAATACTGGTGTGTATTTTTTCTTTAAAGTACCGATTCCTGGAATCTGACTGGCTGACACCCTTCTGAAGTGGTACCATAATATCTGGTATACGGAAAAGAAAGCGTAGATAAAAAAGCTTGGATTCTCATGTATCTGATACAAGTATTTTTTAATACAGTCTTTGCTGTGCTCTTGAGGATATTTTGAGCTCTTTTTTTATTTTGAGGCTATTTTGAGCTCTGGTTGAACTTTCTGGTTGAAAGTGTCGCAGTTTAAATAATTTTCGTAGTTAGAAATTATGAAATGCTCTGTTAAAAGCTATGGAGTTTTTATGTCCGTTACAGTAAAAGAAAATGCCTGACAAAGTAGGGCTTGGACAGATTCCAAGTGGTTGTACAAATGTGCTAAAGAAATGAGCAAAAAAAGTCATTCCTTTATCGTATTGGCTAGCTGATGTCCTGTCCTCATTAGTTAGATCAACGAAATGCTGTGGTGTTTGTCAAAGAAAAAACTAAAAGTATTTTCGTTTAAAATGACGGTTAGAAAGAATTTGGACAAGCGTAATACTTTGAGTTTACAGCTTGTCCAAAGTCATTCATTATTAATACTATTAGTAATATCTTCGGTAAAGGCTGCATAAAATATTTCTGCATAATTAAAATATTTCTGATAAAGGTAGGTTGTGTACTTTTGTCCAACTGAGCAATCTTGCTTTCATAAAATATACCAACTTTTTAATGACTGATGATTAACATGCTGTAATACACAGTTTAAATTTAAAAGCTCAAATGCTGTACATGAGAGGTTAAGCTTTATTGGCTCCTCCTGGCGGTTTTACAAGGTGATTCCGGATACTTTCCGGCATGATGTCTAATGACGCAATACACCGTGTGATACTGCATTTTGATGCGACACGCCCACCGCGGTAACCGCAAAATACCCCACCCGTTTTGAATGGCTGCATCTGTACATCCACAACAGGACATTACTGGGAAGGTGTTAATACTTCTACAAGGTTATTAATAAACATTTGTGGTGGAAACTGTTTACATCAGTATTGCTGAAATCCTACTAAAAGCTAAACTAGTATGGTATAGGTATGGCGTTTAGAAGTAAAGGATCAGTAAAAAATGTCCTTACCTTGTTTACTCATACTCAGAACTCTATACCAGAGGGTCACAGATTCAGATGTTAAACTGCTGATACTGCTGTTGTCCCCTTGAGCTAGTTTTGAACTCAAACTGCTTTAATAAATACCCTACTTTAATAAATATTGTGTCCATTTTTAAAAATAAGAATTAGTTTTAATCTGGTTCAGTAAAGGATTAAATAAAAAATAAAATAATGTAACAGAGGAAATACCCCTCCTTACATTTATTGTAAACTTTTTTCACAGAGTTTAGATTCTATTTATTTCAGGATTCTTGCATTGTGAAGGTTATTCAGTGAACATTATTGAAAAAAGCTTTCAGTGTTTCTCAGAACAGAGTAAGGAAATGTATGCAAATGCAAGAACAAGCAGAGCAAGTACATTTAGTTTGCAAGGATATGAAAGGAGTGTCAGGTACTTGCTTGGCTTCTCTTATTTATGGTTTGATCAGAATGTTTAATGGTGTGTGACATAGCTGCTTTATTTTTGTGTCAAAATCATAGTTGAAGGTCCAGGAATGAAAACATAGCTATAACGTATGTTAAACCCAGACTTTTGCATTGCCTTTAAATGGTAAGAACCATAGCCAAGCACTATGGCTGCATTTTAGTGTCCAAATTGTCCAACCAAATCAGACTGCATAAGTGAGAGAGCAGTTTATACCATAGAGTCTTATGACTGACTAGGGGTATTTCATGATTGCTCTACTCTACTTACAGTACACTCTTTAAGCCATAATGACTGATCAATAGAGCAAAGAAATAGAATGTTGTGGACAGACAGCGGAAAATTAATATTTCAGCTCTGAGAAGAAACTGAAAAGAAAAATGCTGCAGGATTTGTATGTGTACATTATCTCACAGAAAATACTAATTCACCATTGTCTTTTTGCAGCTTGAGTACACAGTTGGCCAGATGGGGTGTAGATGCTGTAGAATGATAAAAAGGTGAGAAGAGGAAAATACTAAATGCATTTTAATACTAAAAATGAATCACTATGTATGGAAAATATAGCCTTTAAATTAATTAAAGTAAAAAAGTAAATACTATCCAGGAATTTTAAACTAAATGTACAAAATGTGGCACAACATTTTTACTGGTGCATTTCTATTTCAATGAACAACCTCATTATTGTCTAGAGCTTTTTGGAGTTTTTTGTTGTTTTTTTTTAATGTTATTAGATAGTAAAAAAAATTAGACCAGACCAATATAAACCTGTTGGCTGTAGAACTATTAGCCCTGTTTGAATTAGATTCATACAGCAAATTAAATGTTACATGAAAAATTAGAGGGTGAAAGTTGTGTATTGCTTTCCGTTTAAAAAATGACTGTTATTTTTTAAAGGTGTTCAGGGAATTGTGATAGTGAAATTATTTTTGTGGAGCCTTATTCAAGTTTAAACTGGTGTTGAAAGACTGGTCTCTCCTGTTCCCATTTAATGGTGAATTGCATCTAAATGGTTAAAACATATTTAGCATTGATGCTTTATCCACTATTAAAATAAACTAAAACATGCAATTTTTATTTTTTTTTAAATACAACTAAACCTAGCTTTTATACATATACGTCATCAGAGCCATTCTAAAGTCCTCATAAATTAAGATATATTTCCTTGTCAAGACTCCCATCATCCAAGTAATGACTCTTCTTGATAACAAACGTTTTCATAAAGGCTTGAGAGGGGAGCTGAATCAGCACAAGCTGGAAAATGTTACAGCTGTGGCTCAATGATCAAAACATTATTTCATTCTAAGCTGGAAAATCAATGGTAACTCTTCTTTTCTTATGACTGTTCTTTCACATTCTAAATTAATATATTCAAATTACAAAAAGCGTTTGAAAGTTTTCACATAAAACGAATGATAGAACAGCAACCAAAAGGGTCTCTTTGTTGTCCAGGAGACATTGTACTGTAAGTGTGTGTACGCTTTTAATTAACCTTTTTTTTCTGGATTTTGCAGCTACATGTATGATCCTTCTGTTCCTGTTGATGTCCATAGCCGAAGAAGTCATATACGCAATATTATTAATAAACAAAAGCCTCCTGAGATTGATAACCCCAGAACAATTCAGACATTCAACAAGTCAGACCTCATTTACCATAAGGATGAAATGGAAAAAGCAGTGAGAAGTATGGAAAATGAGAAAAACCAAATTAATCACGTTCATATAATTCCTATTAATGGACAGTTGTGTTGTGGCAGGGAAGAATTGGATTTAAAAACATCTACAAGTGATAAAGGGATGTATATTATAGGAACTGAAGAATCTCAGAAATCCACCATTTCAAATCACATGGGGCCCACTAACTCTTCCCCTTTGGGTAATTTTCCATTGAATAGTAGTAACACAATCCAGCCTGCACAGAGTGACCATTTAGAAGAATGTGAAATACAAATGGCACCTACAGGATTTCAGGCAAATGCAAAAGAAGCTTCAGATGGATTTATTCAGGACAAAAATAAGATTTCATCTTGCAATTTCCAAATAAAATTGAAAAACATTTTAACAGAAAGTGACTTTGATGCAAGAAATTGCCATTCAAATGTGCATGATTTTTTAGATGACAAAATAGATGCCAAAAGTGATATTTCATACACTTCTGAAGAGGCAAATACAGGCATAGCTAGTATCTATTCAGAAGACACCAAAGTAGGCCAGAATGAAGCAGATGGAGAAGATCCAGTTTCTTCAATTGCTGTCTACGAAGAATCAGATGGAGAGGCAGGATTGCCTGGTCACTATGATAGCATTATAGATTCAGAGGTGGCAGAGGCACTTGCAGCTTTAGATGCTGCAACTGCTGAAGAGGATGAGTGGAAATAAGATCGGTGTTGCTGAAGTTGTGGATGGGGAAGATTTACAGTGCCTTGCGAAAGTATTCGGCCCCCTTGAACTTTTCAACCTTTTGCCACATTTCAGGCTTCAAACATAAAGATATAAATTTTTTATTTTATGTGAAGAATCACCAACAAGTGGGACACAATTGTGAAGTGGAACGAAATCTATTGGATTTTTGAAACTTTTTTAACTAATAAAAAAATGAAAAGTGGGGCGTGCAAAATTATTCGGCCCCTTTACTTTCAGTGCAGCAAACTCACTCCAGAAGTTCAGCGAGGATCTCTGAATGATCCAATGTTGTCCTAAATGACTGATGGTGATAAATAGAATCCACCTGTGTGTAATCAAGTCTCTGTATAAATGCACCTGCTCTGTGATAGTCTCAAGGTTCTGTTGAAAGCGCAGAGAGCATCATGAAGACCAAGGAACACACCAGGCAGGTCCGTAATACTGTTGTGGAGAAGTTTAAAGCCGGATTTGGATACAAAAAGATTTCCCAAGCTTCAAACATCCCAAGGAGCACTGTGCAAGCGATCATCTTGAAATGGAAGGAGTATCAGACCACTGCAAATCTACCAAGACCTGGCCGTCCCTCTAAACTTTCAGCTCAGACAAGGAGAAGACTGATCAGAGATGCAGCCAAGAGGCCCATGATCACTCTGGATGAACTGCAGAGAACTACAGCTGAGGTGGGAGAGTCTGTCCATAGGACAACAATCAGTCTTACACTGCACAAATCTGGCCTTTATGGAAGAGTGGCAAGAAGAAAGCCATTTCTCAAAGATATCCATAAAAAGTCTCGTCTAAAGTTTGCCACAAGCCACCTGGGAGACACCCCAAACATGTGGAAGAAGGTGGTCTGGTCAGATGAAACCAAAATCGAACTTTTTGGCCACAATGCAAAACGATATGTTTGGCGTAAAAGCAACACAGCTCATCACCCTCAACACACCATCCCCACTGTCAAACATGGTGGTGGCAGCATCATGGTTTGGGCCTGCTTTTCTTCAGCAGGGACAGGGAAGATGGTTACAATTGAGGGGAAGATGGATGCAGCCAAATACAGGACCATTCTGGATGAAAACCTGTTGGAGTCTGCAAAAGACCTGAGACTGGGACGGAGATTTATCTTCCAACAAGACAATGATCCCAAACATACAGCAAAATCTACAAAGGAATGGTTCACAAATAAACGTATCCAGGTGTTTGAATGGCCAAGTCAAAGTCCAGACCTGAATCCAATCGAGAATCTGTGGAAAGAGCTGAAAACTGCTGTTCACAAACGCTCTCCATCCAACCTCACTGAGCTCGAGCTGTTTTGCAAGGAAGAATGGGCAAGAATTTCAGTCTCTCGATGTGCAAAACTGATAGAGACATACCCCAAGCGACTTGCAGCTGTAATCGCAGCAAAAGGTGGCTCTACAAAGTATTAACGCAAGGGGGCCGAATAATTTTGCACGCCCCACTTTTCATTTTTTTATTAGTTAAAAAAGTTTCAAAAATCCAATAGATTTCGTTCCACTTCACAATTGTGTCTCACTTGTTGGTGATTCTTCACATAAAATAAAAAATTTATATCTTTATGTTTGAAGCCTGAAATGTGGCAAAAGGTTGAGAAGTTCAAGGGGGCCGAATACTTTCGCAAGGCACTGTATTTTTATGTGCCATATCAGGCCTATTGGGGTTATTTTAGATTTGTGACTTCAAACCTTGCGATGTTTTCTAAGCATTTCATGGACAATCGTTTTCAATAGCAAACACATGCTTATATATGAGAAAATGTATTTAAATATAATGAAGAATTATATTTTTATTTATAATGTTTCAAATAATTTTCTTGAAATGATTGGTTTGATTTGTACAAAGGAATTGATTTGGGAAGAAAACATTTTGGATTGTTGAATGTTTCTTTGTTCAGGGCACTAATGTCCTGAGGTTCTGTATTACAGATCTTATGAAGTCAAACAGAATATTGCACAAAGACCTTTATTTTTCTTCACATATTGCTGATATGTTTCCTAGTAACACAGTTTCCACTTAACATCCAATTCAATCCAAATTGAACTATTTATCTAAGATTATATTATTCACATACATGTACAGTATACTGATATTGATTTCAATGATGGAATGATACTCATTTATGCTGTAATGTGCCTAGAAATGCTAACTGAGCATTCTGTATACAATATATTTGGTTCAAATATTCATATTTCATATATCAAGTGTTCAAATATTTATTTTAGAATAGAAAAGGAAAACTGTATATATAGAGTTAAGATATAGGACTCAGTTTTGGGGGGGTTTCTTACATATTGTGTTGTATCACAAAGGGTTATGATCTAGTCATACTGGAATTAAATGTTTTAATAGTGCAACATTTAAACAACAATAGCACAAAATATTCAGTAGTACATACTAATGTGAAATCAAATGCTTCTTTTGAACCATTCCATTTTTAGAAGATTGTTTAGTACAGCTCAATTTTAATAGTGATTTAATACCAAAACAATTAAATTGGACAGTGTAGCAGGTTTCATGGTGGTGCAGTGGTAAGCATTGCTGTCTTGTAGTGCTGGGGCCCTAAATTCAATTCTAGATCTGGGGTGCTATCTGTATGGAGTTTGTATGCACTCCCCATGTTTTGGTGGTTTCCTCCAGGTGCTCCAGTTTATTTCCACAGTCCAAAGACAGATTAATTAGGTAGCAAAGGAACAAGTAATAGGTTTATTCCAGGCTGAAAAGAGAAGAAAGAAAACACAATGTTTCAGCTATGACACCCAAAGAAGGCTCCACAGCCAAAACGTTGTGTTTTCTTTCTTCTCTTTTCAGCATGGAATAAATCTATAACTTGTTCCTTTGCAGCCTAATTAATCTGTCTAATTAGCTTCTAAAAATTGCTCCTAGCTGTGAGTGTATGTTTTTGTCTGTCTGCCCTGCGGAAAAGGGATCAATGCTCAATTTGGTAGCTTCCACATCCCCACAAACCTTTACATAAACATCCTGTTCTGTTTTATATGCACTTTCACACATTTTCCACTTGTGTCCTCTGGTTCATGTTTCACTTATTCTACAGAAATTCACAGAGCTGAGTTTGTGCTTTTGAGGATTTTGATTACTTGGAATAGTTATCCTCATAATCCTCTCTGTTCAAAACATTAAGTTCCTTAAGCTGGTCAGTCTAGAATGTTCCCTTAAGCTTCAGAATCTATGTTGTTGCTCATCTCTATACTGATTCCATAGCAGAAATCTTTTTTGTACGGTGGTGATCAATATTGTATACAGATGAGGTAAATGACGCCTTGTGTGTTTTTTTAAATGACCGATTTAAATTATTTGCTTTTAACAATATATCCTTACATTTTGTTTGCATTTTTTATTGCTTCCAACATTGTCTATTTCCAACATGACTCACATCACTGTAATTTTAACTGTTCTGTAACTGTTACATTAAATCAAAAAGATGTGAAGTCTGAGGGAAAATGTTATACAGTAATAATAATTGCTTTCACTTATATAGCGCTTTTGTGGACACTGCACTCAAGCGCTTTACAGGTAGTGGGGACTCCCTTCCACCACCACCAATGTGCTGCATCTACCTGGATGTGACAGCATCCATAGTGCGCCAGTATGCTCACCCCACATCAGCTATCAGTGGGGAGGAGAACAGAGTTATACACAAAATTAACTTCTAGAGCTTAATAAGCAACATTGTTTGCCTTGACCTTGTAATTACAAGGTGAGAGAAACAATATTTTAATAGGAACCTCAAACTGAACAGGATGGCATCGGTATTTTTATTATCAAAACTGAAAAGTAAGCGAGAGCTCCAAGACTACATGTTGCTATTTGTAAGGTAAAATATGTGTTGAGCCTTTCCTCTGGACCTCTGAATTTCTTCTCAACAAGCTGACTCTGCAATAAACAATAAAGAAGTTTTCACTTGGTTCTTTATTCAAAGAATTAAAAAAATACTTTGGAATTCAATCAAATTGGACATCATTGGAATGGGATAATGCATGTACAAGGCATTGTACATAATTATATTGACATTTTTTATATTTCAAAATAACACGTTCGTACTGTATGTACCGTACACAGTGGTACCGAAGGTTGAACTGTAGGGTGCAAATCCACCTGAGCCCAAAAGCCCAACATATTAATGTGCATTCTCCTGGCGCTGCGCGGTTTTCATCACTCTCTGTGGGAGTGCTGGCTATGACGAATTAAACCGGTTTCACAGGTATTTTCAAAGTAGAAGGGGGCGAGTCTTCCAGCGAAAGACACCCAGCCCCCTCCAAAACCCCTTTTTTTGCTTACAGTAGTAGTACCTTAGTACAGTACAGTAAGTACTTACAGTACTTACGGTAGTACTTCTCGCGTTAAGAAAGCTGGGTGTTAGCATAAACTATTTGTAATCAATAATATTAAATTTAGCACTGTAATAAATTGTGCTAATAATAAATTCTATTCTACTCTGACAATGTAGGGGGGAGGAAGAATGCCCGTGGTCTTTTCACTGATAAACTTGTGTCAAGCTGTCAACAAAAACCAGCTGTCACAAAAAAAATTTTTTTCAAAAAAGTCAATTGTGTGTCCATAATATTGCTATTTTGATCTTGCAAATTGCTATTGCTACTGAGTCTCTGTGTCTACAGTACATTGTTTGTGAACAAACCAGTTTCACAGGTATTTTCAACCCCCAGCCACTGTTGTTTCATCGGTTGTTATCCTACAAAGCGCTTTGAGAAGCATACTGTCCAGCTTGTCAGGTGCATTCTTTTGTAAAATAATAAGTAGAGCTTTGGGGTTATTAAATACATTTTGTCTCCAAAGCCACCACCACTTGTGTGAATCATAGCCCTGCCAAACGATGCAAATTCCGCTGCAATGGTTGTGTGCAGGAATAATTCAGTATGGCATCTCCATGTTCAAGTAAACACTGCTCTGTGTGCAAATGCAAATGCATTTATTTTTTTTTTTAAAAAGCCATCTTTAAAGGCGCTATATAAAATAAAGTTTATTATTATTAATATTGATGATATTCTTCCTCCCAGGACTTGTAAAATTGTTGTTGTTATTGTTGTCATTCCGTAAAGCACTTTGAGAAGCATACTGCCCAGCATATTGTATTTCATTGCACTTTGACAGACTGTCTTATAATCACTTGTTGTTAGAATATCCCCCAAGAGGTATCCAGGAAACAGTGATACATGTAAATAGTTCCCTGGTTCCGCGTCTGTCTGTCTGTCTGTCTGTCTGTCTGTCTGTCTCTCTCTCTCTCTCTCTCTCTCGGGCCTGTGCTCTTGGCAGGCTTGTCTTGTGTCTCTCTCTTGTCTGGGCACGGGAGTGCTGCTGGCACTCCACAATTTGAGTCTCTGTGTTCATCCTCAACAAACCCAAATTCATTACATTGGTGTCAGAAGCAGGAGGATGGACAGTGAACAGCCAATGATGTCGGACTCAGAGAAGCGCCGGTCCCCCCCAGCAGCCGAGTGACCCCCTAAAGCACCTTTCGGGGGTGAGCAGCAGCCGCCAGGGGCCGGGACGACCCCTCAGCACTGCCAGTGGCCACAGCCCTTATCAGGGCTACCCCACGGTGACATACTCAGCGGAAGGGGGGCCCTTTCCCGGGTCGCCTCAGGCTGTGTGGCAGGAAGGAGACGCCAGACCAGTGGGGTCCAGCCCGCCACCCCTGCTCTAGCCTGCGCCGGTGAGACCGAGCCGTTATAATGGGGAGGTCCCATGGCAAATGTTTGAGGCCCATATCCAGATGGCGGCCTGGGCAAACGGCTGGTCTCAGGTGGAGATGGCGGGCCACCTCGGCGCCGTCCTGGAGGGGAAGGCCTGCCATACGCATCAAAACGCAGTATCACGCGGTGTATCGCGTCATTTGACGTCATGCCGGAAAGTATCCGGAATCACCTTGTAAAACCGCCAGGAGGAGCCAATAAAGCTTAACCTCTCATGTACAGCATTTGAGCTTTTAAATTTAAACTGTGTATTACAGCATGTTAATCATCATTAAAAAGTTGGTATATTTTATGAAAGCAAGATTGCTCACTTGGACAAAAGTACACAACCTACCTTTATCAGAAATATTTTAATTATGCAGAAATATTTTATGCATCAAAGCCTTTACCGAAGATATTATTAATAGTGAATGACTTTGGACACGCTGTAAACTCAAAGTATTATGCTGGTCCACATTCTTTCTAACCTTCATTTTAAACGAAAATACTTTTATTTTTTTTCTTTGACAAACACCACAGCATTTCGTTGATCTAACGAGGACAGAACATTAGCTAGCCAATACGATAAAGGAATGACTTTTTTGCTCATGTCTTTAGCACATTTGTACAAGCACTTGGAATCTGTCCAAGTCCTACTTTGTCAGGCATTTTCTTTTACTGTAACGGACATAAAAACTCCCTTGCTTTTAACAGAGCATTTCATAATTTCTAACTACGAAAATTATTTAAACTGCGACATCATTCAACCAGAGCTCAAAATATCACAAGGATCCTCAAGAGCACAGCAAAGACTGTATTAAAAGATACTTGTATCAGATACATGAGAATCCAAGCTTTTTTATCTACGCTTTCTTTTCCGTATACCAGATATTATGGTACCACTTCAGAAGGGTGTCAGATTCCAGGAATCGGTACTTTAAAGAAAAAATACACACCAGTATTCCATTTCTCCCTAAACATTTTAAGCATCGAAGTCTTTAACTAACATGTGAAATAGCATGTATAAAAAGTGGTAGTTTTAAGCTTTTCTGCTAATATAATATGGAATCGCGTATCTAAAGAAATTAATAACGATATAATTATATTCGTGTAGTGCGACAGGGCTGTGTAGGGCTGTTTCACCTATGCTCATGTGTCTTCCCCAGTAGCCTGCTGGTCTATGTGCCAGACCAGTAACCCACAGGTTGTATGTTCAAATCCAGCTGGTGCTGTAACTTTTCTTTGAACAACCATTTCTTTGAAACAATAGAATAGCAATATTACGGACAATTAATTGACTTTTTATATTTCTAAATATCACAACATGATTGAACTTAAGTCATTTTTAATAACAATGAATAGTCACCTTCTTTCCTTCTGACAACTGTCTCTGCTTCTATCGTGTGTGTGTGTGTGTGTGTGTGTGTGTGTGGATCCCTTTAGATCTCCCTTCAGATTTAAAAGGTTATTAATCATATCTTCGGTGTCGCATCTTCCCAGTGTAGCTCATCTTTTGCTGCCTGGGTAAACGATCACAAAGCTTTAGAGAACTTAACATTTCTATTATCAACAAATTGTAAATACGACGTTTACATTGGCATTATTAATTTTTCTCTTGAGTGTATGGAGGATTGTCAGCTGTCACTGAGAGTAGACCCCCCCCTCTTAGGCTGCGCAAATGATCTTTTACATTTTTATAGAGAAATGGAGGCTGTACAGTATGCGTTATGATATAAACATTTATATTGATTTAAATCGCGTTTTGATTTAAATCGCAAATGCATGTTTAATTATATGTATTTTTTGATTCACAGACAAATGCAACATAAATTGTTATCTTTGTCTTCTAAGTATCTTAATAAACTTTCAGCATAGCTTTCTCCCTGTTTAGATTTATTTTTCTTGGGATTTTGGGATCAAACGTGGAAAGATTAGATTGTAATTTTTTTTATTTTTTAAATACATTTTAGAAAAGTGTAATCTATACTTAAAACCTGTATTTATTTAATACCACTCGATACTTATATTAATGGAGTTTAGTTGATACTGTTTAAACTTTTATTTTAAATTGTATTACAGCATTGTACACACGTTTAAAAGAGAAGGGAGGAAACTCAAGCCTTCTTCAGGTTTGAGGGTTTCTGCTCTGAATGAAATGCTAAAATGTAATGTAGGCTCTGAATGGGTTCAATTCAGTGCGAATTGTAATACTAATTAAATGACCCCAGGCACTTTCCAGCCCCTCTGACAGCAGGAACTCCTATTCTTACAGTAGCTCAGCAGCTCATTACAATATAGGGTGTTCAAACCGTTTTTTTTTTACACAGTGACACAGCGTCGCGTTGTGAATCTGTTTTTCCGTGTTAACAAAGAAAGTGGAATACAGTGACACTACCTGCTATATACTGTAGATACATATGTTTAGATATTTAGACCCGGCGCGGCACCGAGAGAGGGAGGAGGCGCGGAGCTCAGCTCTGCTGCCTGGGGCGCTTAATACACCAATCGCGTCTGCATTTATAACTTAGTTTTTAAAATTAGTCAAGCAATATGAAGCATCTCTTTTTACTTTTAAGTCCCTTAATTATCATTAAGCACAGCTTTCTCACCACTTAGACTACTTTTTGATACCATCCTTAGACAAAGCAGAAACTTGTTGTACTTTCTAATGACATACAAGTGGAAAGATTACAGATTTTAATCGTCTTTAATTTTGTTACGTTATACATTTTAGAAACATTTCATCTATACAAACACCACAAAACTATTCTCGATTGTATTTCTGAATGTTATGTTACACTTAGTTCACTATTTTAAATACATCTAATTAAGAAAGTTAGGTGTTGGCATAAACTATTAGTAATCAATAATATTAAATTTAGCAGTGTAATAAGTTGTTGCACTTTCCCCCGCATCTTGTAAAAATATATTTTCATTGTTCAAATATACATTAATTCTGACTATCATATAATAAGTTAAATACAAAACTTATTTTTTCTTTGTATTTAAAAAAATACAAGAAAAAATAGGGTAAAATATAATTCAAAATATTTTGCTAACAATGTTAACAATAATATAAATAATATAATGTATTAACCAAGGAGTAGGATGGCACAGTTGTTAGTATGCTTTTTGTTTTGTTTCTTTTTCATAAATACAACAGTAGTACCTGAGGATTGGAAAGTTTTTCAGTGCTTGTACAATCGATGGAAATGTTCAAATAAATGTGCTAAAGAAATAAACAAAAAAGTAATTCCTTTATCCCATTGGCTAGCTAATGTCCCGTCCTTGTTAGTTAGATCAACGAAATGCTGTGGTGTTACTTTTTGTCGATGAAAAAATAAAGTCTTTTCATTTAAAATGACGGTTACAAAGAATGTGGACCAGCGTAATACTTTGAGTTTACAGCTTGTCCAAGGTCATTCATTATTAATACTTTTAGTAATATCTTCGGTAAAGGCTTTGATGCATAAAATATTTCTGCATAATTAAAATATTTATGATAAAGGTAGGTTGTGTACTTTTGCCCAACTGAGCAATCTTGCTTTCATAAAATATACCAACTTTTTAATGACTGATGATTATCATGCTGTAATACACAGTTTAAATTTAAAAGCTCAAATGCTGTACATGAGAGGTTAAGCTTTATTGGCTCCTCCTGGCGGTTTTACAAGGTGATTCCGGATACTTTCCGGTATGACGTCAAATGACGCGATACACCGCGTGATACTGCGTGAAACTGCGTTTTGATGCAACACGCCCACCGCGGTATACCGCGAAATACCCCACCCGTTTTGAATGGCTGCATCTGAATACACTTACTGATATAGACAGTCACAGATGCTGCATACTCCTCTAAGTTGATGAGATGCTCATAGGTAGCAGGCAGCCTGAATATATTCTAGTCTGTGTGTGCAAAACAGTCCTGTAATGCTGAGATGGCTCCATCTGGCCATACACTGATCTGTTTCACAACCGGTTTGGCACGTTTGAGGAGCGGTCTATATGCTGGGATTAGCAAAACAGAGATGTAGTCAGAGTAGCCGAGGTGGGGGCGGGGAACAGCCTTGTATGCATCATGGATGTTAAAATAAACTAATTCTAGTGTGGTCACCCCTCTGGTTGCAAAGTTAACATAATGATCAGGATAACTGACTTAAGAGCTGCGTGATTGAAGTTGCCGGCAACAATGACAAAGCCATCAGGATGAGCAGTTTGCAGATGGCTGATGGCCCCATAAAGGACTCATAGCTCCTCTTTGGAGTCAGCACTGGGCGGGATGTACACAGCCACAATAATAACTGCAGTAAATTCCCTTGGTAAATAGTGGGGCGACACTTAACCATAATAAATTCCACTAGCGGTGAGCAGTAACTAGAGACTACTGCAGCATTTCCACACCATTTTTTGTTTGTTTAAACACACAAATCACCTCTGCAAGACTTACTGGTCTCTGAAACTTTCCTGTCCATGCGGGAGGAAGTCAGTCCATCTAGCTGAATGGCCATATCCAGAATATTGTCCTTTAGCCACGTTTCAGTAAAATAAAGAAGCACCATTCCTTCATCTCTCGCTGAGCAGCCAGTTGCAATCTTAGGTAGTCCAGCTTGTTCGCCAGAGAACAGACATTGGAGAGAAAAATTAATGGGGGAGCTGGTCTGTTAGGGTTAGCTTTTAGCCTGCAACAGATTCCAGCCCTCTTGCCTCATTTCTGTTTTCTTTCACATCGCTTTCGGTGTCTCCTCATTTGGACACCTGCAACAGGTTGCGCCGCTGTCCCAGGACCTGATGCGCTCAGTAAGCCAAGGCTACATAGCTTCTCCTTCAGCTTCTCTGTCAGTAGTTCTTGCATCGTTTTTCAATTTCCAGTAGGGTCAGGCGATTGGAAATGTTTGAAAAAATTGGACAAGAGACAACATTTAACACTGGGACAACATTTTGCGCCGTTTACCAACCTAGGGTATGGTACAAGGTATTACAACCGTGCAAGTCACAGGGAGGCCTAGGCCTACCTAATCTTCAACATTACAGGCAAGCTGCTCAGTTAAGAGCAATGACAGTATGGATGCAAGATATTGTTTCCACAAGGTGGCTTAAGAGGGAGAATGAGTAGTAAAGAAGTACCCTTATCAGTGCTCTTTTATACAGGGCAAAATCAATAAGAAAATTTTAGGAGAATGGACCAAAACCACATATAAGGCCAGGAGGGAAATAAAACATACTTTTAATTTACTGCAGTTGCTTTCCCATTTGATCCCAATTATACACATGAAAGCCTTCAAGCCACTGTCTCTTGATGCAGGGTTTAAGAACTGGATATATTTATATCTTAAATAAGTACACCAACTTTTTGAAAATAATTTCAAGACATTTGAGCAATTGAGATCTGAATTTGTTTTACTTAAGATTTATTTCTCTAGATACATACAAATAAGACATTTTATTTTCAAACACCTGAATTTGGTGAAATTGAAGGAACTGTTGTAACTGTTGTAACAGAAAGAATAAGGTTCTGGATCCCGAGATGAAGTTAAACAGATGAGTTAATTGCATGCAAGGAACAATAAAGCCGAAGTCTTGTTTCCCGCAAGAAACAACAAAACCAAAATATTGTTCAAAGTGCTGGTACAAACTTTAGGTTTATATATCCTTTCCTTTCCGCTTCTGACGTCACTGTTATTATGGTAAAGGGGGGAGGTCACGTGTTTGGCCAGTTTACAGCTTTTTGGCCAAATGGTCAGGGATTAAGTCCCCAGGGAGTTTCCTAGCTCGCATCTGGAATCCTTATCAGTTCTCCCTTTCCTGCCATAAACTCCTGTTGCTTAGAAGTCTAATCTTCAAGCAGAAGGGACTTAATTTAAACCCCATCTTTACTTTAACTTCAGAACCTACCTCAATCATTGTAAAATATTTTATGAAAATTCAGGAAAAAAAAACAATATCCAGTATATACTCAGCTTCAACTGAAATGACAAGTCAATACTAAACATATCAAGGTAAAATGAGAATGGGAATTGCACTAGGAGATTACTTATGATTGTTGGTCTGAGATATGCATGGAGGCACATAGAGTTACTAACTCCACCTCCTGGAGAGAATATCAATGGGAAATAGTAAACGGGTTCTTTATAATTCCAAACATTGTGGCTAAAATTAATCCTAGTGCCACTAGCCATTGCTGGAGGGAATGCAGGAGAGTATAGCTACATATTTGCATTTCTTCTAGCATTGCCTTAAATTAGGTAAACAAATTGCCAGTAATTATCATGCTATAAATAACATTATAGACATAGATTTGCCCAAAGACCCTATAACGGCAATACTAGGGGTGAAACCAGAGGTTATTCACACAACAAAGCAGGCTTTATTGCTACAAATCCTGCTAGGAGCTGCAAAAAAGGCAATTACACTGCAGCGGTTGTCAGTAATAAAATAAATTTATCTAATGGAAAATATTACCTTTTTATTGAGATTGCAGAGGAAGAATTTCTCTGAAAGATGGAAACCACTTATACACAAGGTAGAGGACCATGGGACAAATTAGTATAGCTTAAATCTCACTGGAAAACTGTAAAAGTAACCAAAGGTATCAAAACGGCTCTTTCCCCAAATCAATAGAAATATGAAAGTATGTAAAATCAAAAATCCGGTAGGTCACAGCAATATTATCAAGCTCATCTGTATATCTTATGTATTTTTTGTTTGTTTTCAGCGATTATTTTGTTTGTAATATGATTGAATTCAATGGAGATCAATAATATCATTTGCATTTCAAGTGAAAATGTACATACATGAGAATTTAATATGAGATATCTATAAGTATCACAAGAATGTTTTGGAAATCTTTGTAACTTTTTGGTTTTGGACTTGGAAATGGAAAGAAAAAAAATTAGGTTAAAAAAAAGACTTGTTCCCAACAAAACAAATTCAAGAAAACCTAGTCTATTAAATTTCTGATTTTAATACTTATGTAATGTTGTATGAATTATTCCCCCATTCTGGACTGCTTTTCTCCTGAAACAAGTTAAAAAGAAAATCACCCTTGTCCTTCAATATAACCATTTGCAATGAACAATCTCAAGAACAACATTATAGTTCATAATTACAGACAGGAAATGAAATTAAGACAGAAAATGAAGAGGCCAGAAACTTGTAATAAAGTATGTTTTATGCAAAGTTACAGAGTTGTACTAAAGCTGTTTTGAATATCATTTGTTAACTGGAAGAACCAGCCAGTGACTAAAGTGAAACTCAGCTAGGCAAAGGAAACACACCATGTGGTACTTAATTCTTTTAATGTATAAACATTGTGTTCTTCAAAAAGTTTATCAATACAGTTTAATGAAAACAACCAATAAATGCATAGGCAAAAGTCATAAAATGTCCAGGCAAATTTGTAGTTCTTTATGTGTACAACAATTTTAATTCACATATTACAATTTTATTCATTTAAAGGGATATATAATTTTTACGTATATATACTTATACTATAACCTTGGCTTTTCAAAGTTTTCCTTCAGAAGAACAAAGCTGCTAAAAATGACCACACCCAAATATTTTATGGTAATAAAAATGAGTACTTTTGCTTCCTTTTCATTATAACAAATGAACTGTCAGCACTTTAGACTTAGACTTACTAACTTTTGCCCTAGTGAAACCTGTACCACCAAAACAGAATATGATTATATGAGGTTGCAGTTATTACCAAACTAATGTTAAAATATGACATTTATATGTTTTTAAAATAGATACTTATATGATTATATTCCTGTATATATTACATATATAATACAAAACCCATAAACAATAATTTTAGTTACAGAGCTAAAAGAAAACTGAAACCACTGAATAGATTCCATTATGAACAAGGATTGACATTTAGTAGTTGGTTGTTGTAAGATGATGCATATAGCACTTTTCCATCTAATCTGAAGCATGTAAAAAAATAACTTTGTAGTTTCAACTTTCTTTTGTTTATGTATATAACAACACTTCATAGCTTTACACCGTTATCCATTTTTTATGTCATAAGCAAGACAGCACTAAATTTGCATATTGTTTTAGTTACCGAGTTCTATATTATCTGTCTGAAATACGCACACAAGACAAAGCACTTTCCTGAAACAGATTAAGCAGTGAATATATCTACAGTAATGAAATAGAAATAGGGAACAAGCATAAATTATCTGATGGCCTTTATAATTAAAAAAATGAAAAGCAGCAACAGATTTTACACAACTATAACAATCAGACAATTATAATACTCCCAACAGTAATTGCTGGAAAATATTAAAGACATTAAAATATACTTTTCAAAATAGTTTTCCTTTTAAAGCAAGTAACCAGTTCAAATATTTTCAACTTGACTATTCTTGAATAATCAGTTGTCTTAAGCGCAGTCATGTAGGTTTATATATAATATTCATGGAATCAAATCAAAGGTCAGAGATACCAGAATGCACTTTGCAGTGCCTCTGAATTAAAATAAATGTAATGCAAGACAAATATTGTGAGATATGCACCATGAACAATTTCACAAATTACATTAATGATCGGCAATGATTAAAACCTTTTTTTAAAACCATTATTAATTCTCCCTACAGTGCACATCAGAGAACAAGTGACAAACTCTGGAAAGCAATTACATTTTCTATGATGTCTACAGCTTGCAGTGTTAAACAGGTGCTTTTCTTGATCACCTTTTCCCACAAAAACAGAAGCAAATCAAAAGCTCACAACATTGTGAAGAAATATTGTAAAATATGTATTTTTTACAAAATAAATTTCCCTAGACTCTTTTTGAGGAAAAGCATTATTAAAAAAAGAGCTAAAAGTTTCCTTGGTTCTGCTAGTGATGATACACCTTGTTTTGTTATTTGGAAGTAGTTATAAGGTCAAATTAAGAACAGACATATAAGGATATGAATCTAATATGAGCAATGTGTAGGTGAGTTCTATATTCCTTTTTATGAACATTTAGGAATTTCAACTAAATCAAGTAAATTCAAACTCTTCAAATAAAATCCTTAAGCATAATTCAATAGCATTTTATAAGACTGATCCAATTCAAATACAGTATTACAAGTAAACTGACTATTTTAAAAACTTTTATACTTATATCTGTACTTTTCACTAGAAAAGAAAATGCAGCTTACACATGACAGCTAAATGGAATCATGGCTGAAATATCAAACTACTTTCTAAAATAAGTGTGAGTTCCGCTACTCCAGTGATCACATTGTATTTTAGCAGCAATTATTACGTCTTAGAAAAAATGGAAGTGCATAATTCCACACAATTTTTATACTGGCTCTACACTACTGTATCAGACAAAACAAAAGAATTTACTTTAAACAATGAAGAATTGCTGTTATAATGATGAAGATGATAATGTTTACCTATATCAAAAACTGTTCCTAGGGACCAAGAACTTGAAAGTAAGAGATCATATATCTGAACTAATGTTATTCCTTTCAATTAACTGTTTTAAGTAAGTAAAATTATTTCAACACAACCAAATTTAAAAACAAGAACTGCACTAGCTGATCGCAGTCATTACGAAATAGCAGATATTCTGGCAAAACCACTACACAATGAGAAAACTCGGAACACGAGTTCTAGCGTGTGTTTTCAAGCACTTTTATGTTCTATAGTGATAATCTGACAGGATTCGGCATTTTAGTGTGCCTCCACCTTGAAATAGTTTTTGGTGGTCATAAAAGTGAATCAATTTCCCCTAGGGGTAGGTGGATGCTTTTTCAATACTCTCTGATGTTTCCTCAGGTGACATCCTTTTTATCTGCAACACTGAGGCTGGCATAGTGTCAAAGAAAAAATGCAAACTAGTGAAAGGTTGGAAGGGAACTTTTATCCAATTTATCCACTTGGTTCTAAAAGAAGATGCTCACAAGTCAGAGGCTTATATTATGTAGGGGTTTAACAATGTGGATCTAAAGATTCAAAATGTACTCCATGTTTTAAACATAAATCTTCTTTCTTCTGTACTGTGTATGGCAGCAATTTTCTTTATCGCAAGGATCACAAACGTCTGAGGAAAAATATTTTGAGAAGAAATACTCAGAAGAGTATCTAGAAAAAAATGAAATTATAGCAACATAAATTGTGTAAAATACTTGTTTTTGCTTTTTAAACAGGTCAGTTTAAGTAATGTTTGTAGTACTGGTAAATAAGACAATTAAAACTATACCACCACACAATTTGAGGCTTAAAGACAAAAAAAACCTACCTTAAATCTTTGTTAGAATGAGCTAGCATCTGGGAGTATTATTTTTCTCCTGCAAAGTCAAAATTTAAAATAAATATGATGTCTTACATTCTGCCTACTATATTCAATTGACTTGATAATTTAGGATGCTGATAAAACAAGACAATTTGAAGCATTTTATTCTCAATGTGAAGTACACTAACCAAAAGAAATTAATATAAAGTAAAAACTGGATTATTTTCTACTCATGATTAATTACCGATACGCATTCTGCAGTTATAAACCATAATATCCAAAGCTATTGTTAAAAAAAAATCAGAATTAACTTATCTGCCTACCAGGATAAGACCTTCAGTCCCAAATTTTATTATTCCTTTGTAGCATATTAAACTATCAGGATCTTCTGAACATCATCACATGTTTTGTGCATCTATGATAAGAGTCCTAGGAGCTCCCCTCACCTGTGTCTCTGAGGTAGTTCTACTCTTTGATTCATCTTTTGCTGGTGTTCCAGAATCACCCTTTGAACCCTTTAAAGGGAGTTTCCCATCTTCTGATTCAGACAACAATGATTTCCTTTCTTTCTGGGCCTTGTGCTCTGGTTTTGTCACTCTGAATCTAAACAGGGAACAGAGATACAGATATACTTGTAAATAGTGTATGTCGGTTACAAACTCCAGTCTTATTGCTATATAATTTATATATAATTTCTTTGACAACTTCAAAGCACAGATAAAATAAAGCCTTCTCATACCATGAGAACACAATAAAGGTGACAAACTATATGCAACCATTTGGTTCATCTAGCCTATTTAGCAGTTAATTGTAATATTACAATTCCAAGCATACAGCTAATTGATCCTAGGATATGTCTTGCATTACACATAATATAATTAATTTACCAGAGTCGCTTATTGACAGAACATAAAAAGAAACCCCATGGAAGTCAGTTACCAACATGTCCCCAATGAGAAGTCCAGCATTCTATGAAACCAGCTCTGGCCAGTGACCTGGTGTGGCGCCTTCCATCACACCAAGGAACAGGAATGAAACTCTGTGTGGTATTTTGATGGCACTTAGACAACTCCTCCAATCCTTGAACCCCTAAACAACATGGTTTCTGTTCCACCACATCTTGATTAATCCAAGTCCAATATCAGGTAGGGGGGGAGGAAGATGATGCTGGAGCCTTCCTCACTTGCTCCCTGTAGAATCATTGGTGTGTGTGTCCTCTCTTGGGTCCAACTTCTCCACAATCTGTTCCACAAAACTCTTCTTCCCCAAAGGTCCCATTTCTGCCATTTCTGTACTGATGAGGGCTTTTAATCTCTTTGAAACAAAGGGCTTCTTACTCTTCACCGGGGGTGAGGGGGTTGGGGGGGAAGATGCTTTGGTGTTTCCTCCAGTAAGTGGCTGGCCAAATAAAGCCAAGTGTGCTGTTACATTGTTTGATCAGTTCCTGTCCTCTGGCCTTATTCTCAATTAAGGTGCTAAAGTAGTTTGACTGGCCCTCTAGTGTCTGTGTCACAAGGGCCTTTGATCACTGCAGGAACTCCAAGAAAAAGGCATCAAACTGAATCAACACCAAGGTGTCACTGGCTCAAACTTTGTCCAACACCCAAACTTTCCAATCTGTGACACAATTTGTTCTGAATTGACTTACCTGATAAAATGAAGGAATAAAAATTTTCAAAGGAGGACTGAAATCTAGATATAAAACACTGGAAACATGTCTTCCAAGTGCAGTGTTTATATGATCAGGACCCAAAATAGAACCAATGTTTCAGGAAAACCTCTAAGCATTCAAAACATAGTCCAAGTTTTTTTCTATTATTTTAATACTACTACTAAGCATAACAATAATAATTGGACACTCTTATGTAATACTTTTCATCTCAAAGGAGCTCAAAGCATTTTACAAAATAGAGCCAACACAATTCAACTAGCACTGATGTGCTGTACCCACATGCAGCCATAATATGCTTGCAGTCCACATACAGTGCCTTTCCAAAGTATTCAGAGAGATCCTATGGTGTCCCACAAATCCATGCATTTTCTCATCATTTCATCCAATTCAGGGTCAAGGGAGGGTCATCTTGGCAAGTAATGGGCACAAGGCAGGGTACACCAGGTGGGACACCAGTCCATTGCAGTGCACACACTCAAGCCAGAGTCAATTAATCTACCCATGTGTTTGGACTATGGGAGGAAACTCATGCGAACATGGGGAGAATATGCAAACCCCACACAGGTAACATCCCAGGAATTGAACCCAGGGACCCAGCACTGTGAGGCAGCAATGCGAACCGCTGCTCCATCATGCTATCTGGGACAAGTCATACTTCTCTAAATACAGATGATGATATTGAATAACAAGCCTCTATATCAGATGAATGATTAAATCAAAAAATGTACACCTAATACCTAAATACCTAATTTATGAATGAGCCTTAATTATCTTTGTGGTGATTTATCAGATTCAGTTCAGTACAAATAACGTGTTACCTGCAAAGTGGGAAAAACAAATCATTAAAATTAAATTGCCTATTACTAAAATGATAAATGTAATTTTTAACCAACATATTTGACAACAGCATAATATATATATATATAATGTCCTGATATATGGTTATTTTAAAGGTTTCTATAAATTTAACCTATGGTATCTTGTTCCTGCTTTGGTGGACTGTTAAGACTGTTAAACTAAAAATAATTGCTTTAGAAAATTAGAAACGTTTTGGTATCTGGAGGTATACCGTATTTTCTAAGCTCATTAATAAATATTTCTGTATGTAGTCTTTATCACTGAACAGTATTAATTTAAAATATCTGTAAAACCGTGTCCAAATAAAATAATTATTGGTTATTAACTATAACAAGTAGATAGAAAGGTAGAAGTGCTTTAATTGACACATTACATCTACAGCACAGTATGATACATATATTTAACATTAAAAGTTAAAACAGCTACAACCACTCCTTGACGTTCTTCAGAGCATCTACCGTTTTCTTTCTGAATTATCCAATCATCTTATTTCTTTTGTTTAGCTTCATTGATCTATTGTAGCACTATCTGATTTTATGTTTTACCAAGTGCAAGTTTAAGTTCAGGTTTATTGTCATTATACTGTTGTAACAGACAAATAAGTTCTGGATCCCGAGATGAAGTTTAAACAACTGAGTTTTTTGCATGCAAGGAACAATAAGACCAAAGTATTGTTCAGAATATAGGTACAAAAGTTCCAGTTTATATAGCAAACTTCAGCCGTTTCTGACACAAATTGTTACCATGGTAATGGGGGGAGGTCACCTGTGTTTGAACATTCCCAAGACCCTGACCACTTTAAATGGCCGGTTTTATCTCTTCTTAGCTGGGGGGTCTCTATCTTGCACTTGGAATCTCTTATCAGTTAACTCCCACCCCTGCCATAACTCAAAAGTGCTTAAGCATGGAATGTCTTGTGTCACAAGAAGTCTTTGTGCAGAAAGAAATCAGTTAATCCCCTTTTCACATCTTGTATCTTTCTTCAATACTCATATACAGGTATATGGTATAACGAAATGCTATTTAGCTAGCACACAGATGGTAAGCAGTACAAAAAAAAACCAACAATACAATTGTATAAGAGAAGAAAGGCAGAGACAACAGGCAATGTGCAAAATAACATCAGATGTGCAAAATCATACATCAATAGAATGAAATAAAGGATAGAAAATTATGGGGAGTGAGCTTCTTGACATGTGAGGTAGAGGTAGATTTCAATGTGTGTTTGAGTTTTGGTAAAGAGAGAAGGCACTGTGAGGGTTCAGATCGTAGGTGAGAGAGGCTGGGAGTTTAACAGTTTGATAAGTTTGGTAAAAACTGTCTCTCAGTCTGGTAGTCCAGGCCAGAATGCTCCGGTACCGTTTTTCAGATGGTAGAGAGTCAAACTAGTGATTTGGGTCTTTGATGATGCTTAGAGCTTTCCTCAAGCGCCGTCTGTCATAAATGTCCCAGTGATGGACTGGGCAGTTTTCACTGTAGGGCTTTGCGGTCAGCAATACTGCAGTTGCTATACCACACTGTGATGCAATCTATCAGTGTGCTTTCTGTAGTGCATCTGTAAAAGTTAGTGAGGATATGGGGACATATCTTAGCCTTCTTCAACCGTCTTAGGAAGTACAGGCGCTGTTGCGCTTTCTTCATCAGACAGGTGGCATTGAGCGACCATGTGAGGTACTCAGTGATATGGACCCCAAGGAATCTGAAGTAACTGACCCTTTCCACTTCAGTCCCGTTGATGTGGATAGGGGCATGTCCGTTTTGCAGTTTTCTTAAATCAACGATCAGCTCCTTGGTTTTGCTGACGTTGAGGGTGAGGTTGTTATCTTTACACCACATTGTAAGGAGACTGACCTCCTTCCTGTAGGCCCTCTCATCATTGTGATCAGACCTACAACTGTGGTGTCATTGGAAAACTTGATGATGGAGTTGGTGTTACAGTCATGGGTATAGAGGGAGTAGAGAAATGGACTAAGCACACACCCCCGGGGGACCCCAGTGATCAGAGTAAGTGTGCCGGAGGTGTGGTTTCCAAGCCTGACAGCCTGAGGTCTGCATATCAGAAAGTCCCGAATCCAGTTGCAGAGGGTGGTGTTGACACCCAGTGCACTGAGTTTCTTGACTATTTTCTCTGGAATGATGGTGTTTAAAAGCTGAGCTGAAGTCGATGAATAGTAGTCTTGCTTATGTGTTCTTTTTATCCAGATAGGATAGGGCAGTGTGTATGGCAATGGAGACTGCATCATCTGCAGATCTGTTAGGCCGGTAGGCAAATTGGTATGGGTCCAGTGTGTCTGGAATGGTGTCCTTAATGTGCCCCATGACCAGCCTCTCGAAGTACGTCATGATGACAGGTGTTTGTGCCAATGGTCGGTAGTCATTAAGGCATGTCACTGTGGTTTTCTTCGGTATTGGGATGATGGTGGTTGTCTTGAAGCAGCTAGGGACTACAGCTTGGGCCATGTTGACATGTTGAAAATGTCTGTGAATACACCTGCCAGTTGATTGGTGCAGGCTCTGAGGATTCGACTGGGAATGCCGTCAGGTCCTGCAGCCTTGCGTGTGTTCACTTTTAGCAGAGATCTCCTCACCTCATCTGCAGACAGCGAGAGCACCTGGTCAGCTGCGGAGGGTGCAGCTCTGTTGACTGGTTCTGTGCTGCTGACTTCAAACCGAGCATAGAAGGTGTTGAGCTCGTTAGGCAGGAAGGCATCATGGGCAGGTGCATAGATGTTTTTCCTTTTGTAGTCTGTAAGGGCCTGTATACCTTGCCACATGTACCTTGTGTGGTGAAGTGTTCCTCTAATTTCTGTTTATGTTTTTTGCATGTTTAAAACCATTCTTTAGATTTATCCTGGCTGACTTTAGTTCTGATTTATTTCCTGATTTGAATGCTGCATCCCTTGCTTTGATTAAGATGCGAACCTCACTGTTCATCCATGGTTTCGGGTTAGGAAAAGTTCTTATGTCTTTTGTGAGTGTAACATCATCAGCACATTTCCTGATGTAGCTATTGACTGATGATGCATATTCCTGTATGTCGGTGTGTGATCCCTGTGTGGCTGCCTCTTTAAACACATCCCAGTCAGTGCATTCAAAACAGTCCTGCAGGACTGATTCAGCTTCTTCAGGCCACACTTTCACCGTTCTGACCACTGGTTTCACTCGCCTGTGCAGCTGTCTGTATGCCGGGAGGAGAAATGGAGTGATGTGGTCTGAGTTTCCACGGGGGGGGTGGGGGGGGTGGTACGGCCTTGTAAGCATTCTGAGTCTTAGTGTTAACGTGGTCCAGAGTGTTTTCTCCTCTCGTTGGGAAGGAGACATGCTGATGGTATTACCCAGGACTTATATGAAATATCTGAGGTAATTCTGAACATATTTCTTCAGTGCAACATCCAAATTAATATTCACACTCATTGGGTACATTTTCAAACATCCTGTCTGAGAAGATTAGACAAGCTGTCTCACAGCAACAGGAGCATAACCCTGTGGACTTTTATCTTTTAAAATGTGGCATCTCAATAGGAGCCCTTCTATGCAAATGAAATCTCAGGATTCCTATACTGCATATGTTGATCTCATCTTAATTGCAAAAAAGTTCTTAAAACCTACAAAACTTATAACTAACTATGAAAGACTAAGAAACAAAACAATGGATGAAAAATATATCTATTATAAGATGAAACATTTATATCTGTATGATCTAAATCAGATTTATATTCCCTTCCCTTTTTTATATGCATACCTTAGCAGTTAACTCAACACATGGAAAGAAGCCAAATTAACAAAGCACCTGAGGAGGTGTAAATGAAAGCTCTTACCTCCCCACAGAGAGAACTGTAACTTCTCCAGTTTGACTCCTCCTGGCCTCTTTTACCTTGCTGGACTGACGCATTAAGGGCCATTTCTTCTGATTACAGCGAGTACAGATATTCTTCTCTGCCACTCCACCGATAGTATGCAAATGGTTACCATAGCAGGTGTGCTTTGTAGGGCTAGCAGGGGACACCGGTGTAGCAGGAGAATTTGGTGTCATAGGGCTGTAAAATAACAACAATTCAGTAGCATTTATACATTACAATGGAACCATAAAGTCTAATTATTAAAAACACATGCTCATTTTCAGGAACCCAGTTCACTCAACTCAAGTATAGCAGACTACTACATTTTGTGAAAAAAGTTATTATATATTTAGAATATTCACAGTGATAGTCCCCTTTGTTATTCAGTGCAGTCTCTTCAGTGCCACCATACAGAATCTGCAAATATGTTCTACAGCTTGTTAGCATGCTAGATTTCACTGATCAAGCTTACTGATGTAAAAGTGGCTTCTCAAAGTGTTTTACAGTACATTAAACAAAAGAAACATGAAAAATACACAATGAATATACAAATATCTGGACTCTCTACTTCGGTCTATTACGAACCCACTGATTCACACAACTATCTCCTGTATAGCTCATTTCACCCCAAACACACTAAAAAACTCTCTCCCTTTTTCACAGTTCCTTCGGCTATGATGACTCTGCAGTGACGACATCGATTTCCAGAATCAAGCCCTCAAAATGTACTCTTTTTTCATCAACAGAGGATACCCTAACAGTGTTATTGACAGGGCCCTTGCCCAAGCCAAAAACACCCCTCGGATCATCAACTCGAGCAGGAACTCCCGCCGTAACAACCACATTCCTTTCATGCTTCCCTATCACCTCAACACACTTTCTATCCTCAGGGCTATTAACGCCAACTTTTCCATCCTACAGAATGATCCCTCCATTTGGGCCCTCTTTTCTGACCATACCATCATCTCATATCGCCAACCACCTAATCTGCGTAACCTTCTTGTTCACAGCTCCCTTGACCGCCCTCAGCAACCATCCACACCAGGTATTTTCCCTTAAAACAGAGCTCGCTATATCACCTGCAAGTACATATCTAACACCACACTCATTCAAGGCCCCTCAGGACAATTCCGGATCACTCAGATGACATCTTGTACCTCCAGCAACCTTATTTACTGCATCTCTTGCAGTAAATGCCCAGCCATCTACATTGGGGAAACAGGAAGGAGACTCCAAGACCGCTTCAGAGAACATGTTAGTGCTGTGAAGATGAAAGATTTCTCCAAACCTACTGTTTCTCATTTCACCTCTGATGGCCATGATCACACTAATCTCTCCGTCTGTGTTCTCAAAAATAGTTTTCCTAAATCCCACATCAGAAAGACTATAGAAACTAAAATTATCCTGCAGCTAGGATCACACCTTTCCCCTTCTCTCAACAACAGACTCATTTTCTTCTAAATTCTATTTATTGTTGGTTTCATTTCACACCTCTCTTCACCTATCCTGACTTCACACTACCTGATTAGCCACTCTGTCTGTCCCCTCCCGCCCCTCCTCTCTACCAGCTTTTGTTCTCCTATGCTACATTACCTTTGCTTACTGCCCTGTCTTTCTCACACCTGAAAAAGGCTCCATGGCCGAAATGTTGTGTTTTCTTTCTTCTCTTTTCAGCATGGAATAAACCTATTACCTGTTCCTTTGCATTGTACTACTTTGTCACTCTCACCAGTCAAATATGGGGTACCACAGAGATCAGTGCTGGGACCAGTATTGTTTTCACTGTACATGTTGCCGCTAGGTAGGATAACATAAATGCATAATATTAACTTTCATTCCTATGCTGATGACACTAAAATATACAGTACATTTCATTTATACCTAACAACAACTCGTCAATTGTCACTTTTGCTAATTGCATTAATGAAGAAAGTCTTGGATGTGTGAAAGCTTTTTGTCACTCAACTCTGATAAAACTGAGGTTCTGTTGTTTGGGGGCAACAGTGTGGATAGGACTGCTATAATCTTAGCACTCAACTCTGAGGGTTTAAAATTATGCCTGAAAGATTCGGTACGTAACCTAGGCGTCATCTGTGTGTCTCTGTGTTGGCCTTCCAGTTAGATACATCTGTTCTGACCAAACTACCGTATTCTCCTCCCCACATGTCTGGATGATCTGAGTTGGATGCTGCATCTTGGATCCAAGAAGGACATCATGGATATAGCTATCATTTAGGAGGAATTCATGGGCCTACAGAGATCTGCATGGAGTACTAACACACAGAAGACATGATGGAGGCTTAATACTCCACACTTAGTACTATTTTTTAATTGTATACTGTTAGCATGCCCAGAGAGGTTGGGCAGCCAGGTGACCTTGGACCCCTAGAGTTGTTTTTCTCTTTACTTTTTGGGGTTTTTTGGGGGGGGGTTTTGGTAGTTTTTGGTTCCTCTCCTCCATTGTCTTCTGGCTTTTTCTCTATCTGTATTGTAATGTCATGTATTGTCACACAGCTTTGTTAAGTGTCTTGTGGCAACCTTGTTGTGAAAGGCGCTATGTAAAAATAAATTGAATTGAACTGGACAAATGAGAGGAGGTTGTAGAAGGTGGTAAAGAATAACGTAAGAGCAAATGGGGCACACAGTTAAGTAAAAGCCCTTCCAAAAATGAAGGTTTGAGTCTTGATCTGAAACACCTCAGAGAAGGTGACTCTGTGATATCCTTTGAGATAGAGTTCCAGAGCTTTGGGGCATAGCAGGAGAAAGCCCTGTCACCTATAGAGTGTAGACAGGATAGAGAGACAAATAGGAGACCACAATTTGAGGAATGAAGACTGCAAGATGGGAGTAAGATGGTAATAGGTCAGGTAGATACTGAGGTAGTAAGCTATGCAGGGCCTTATACAGATGCAGCCATTCAAAATGCACGGTACAAACCCGTACCGCGGGCATCTACGCATGCGCCACCGCGCCCTACCGCGGTACGTGTTTGGCTGGCCAAAATGACTGACAGGGGCATTCGTGGTGCGTTGGTCGGTCGTAGAAAGATTTAATCATTTAATCTTTTTACTGTGCACGTTTTAATCCGCTTAGTATTGAATATTTATATGGAATTTTACCACTAAAGAGAAATTTTGGTAGCTGAGCATAAAGAAATTGGAGCATAATGCATCTAAAGGTCATAAACAATATTAATTTAGGAACATAAACATATTATGTAAACTGTAGAAAAAATACACACCATTATTCAATTTCTCCCTAAACATTTTAAGCATCAAAGTCTTACATGTGGTTATTTCGGAAACGTTTTTACGTGCTCCTTGCTCCTTCTGACCATGTCACTGTACGTTTAAAAGCATACTTTTAGAATTTGATTAATAGGGAATAGAATATGGAATTGTGTATCTAAAGAAATTAATAACGGTATAACTATATTCATGTACTGTTGCACAAACAGTAGTATAAGACTTTCCATTGAGATGTACTTGTCACATGACTGCCTCGGTGGCGTGATCGCTTAAGTGACTGACTTGTAATCCTGAGGTTGAGTGTTCACACCCAGCTGTCGCCATCAGTTTTCTTTTAACAAATAAAAATGTCTTTGGAAAACTAAAATAGCTTAATTATTGGCATTATATTAACATTTTTTATATTTCTAAATATCACAACATGTTTGTACTGAATGTACACAGCGGTAGAGCGCATATTACGTGATCCCTATTAATAAAGGGTATTAAGGGTATTAAGATCCCTTTAGATCTCCCTTCAGATTTAAAAGGTTATTAATAATATCTTCGGTGTCGCATCTTCCCAGTTTAGCTGATCTTTTGCTGCCTACCCATGCTTACACAGCTCCCTGGGTAACTATCATACTTGACTGAAAAAACTTTAGAGAACTTCACATTTTAATTATCAACAAATTGTAAATACGACGTTTACATTGGCGTTATTAATTTTTCACTTGAGTGTATGGAGGAGTGTCAGCTGTCAATGAGAGCAGACCCCCCACCCCCCTTAGGCTGGGCAAACAATTTTTTTAATTTTTAAGAAATAAATTAAAAAATAGATATAATGATATAAACATTTACTGCAATTACTTGTAATTAATTAATTGTAATTACTACAATTACTACAAAAAGTAATGCCACACTCTCTTGTTTAAAGCACCACATCTCTTCCCTCTCTTCCATCTCTTCAGTTCACAGAGAAATTTCACCAAGCCTCTTACTAATAGTTTATGATAACACCTAACTTTCTTAACGCAAGAAGTACCACTGTAAGCAAAAAAAAAAGTTTTTTTTTGGGGGGGGGCAGTATTTCTTGCGTTGTGAACGTGTACACAGAGGCCCCCCCGGGTTCCAGTGCGTCGACACAAAACCTGATAGGAAGCCAGTTTAAGGGCTCCAGGATAGGACTAATCTGATCACTTTCACAAGATCTGGTCATGATTCTGGCTGACTAATTCTGGACAAACTGTAGTTTGTTCAAAGTGGATTTAGATCCCCCAACAAGTAGAGCTTTGCAGTAGTCAAAAAAGAAAATGTGGACCAGCTTCTCAGCAACAGTTAGCAGCAACATTGGTAATATTTCTGAGGTTGAAGAAAGGTTTTTTGACAATATGTTTCACATGTGGGTCAAATGTCAAGGCTGGATCAAATATAACACCAAGCTCTTTAATGTAGACTGAAGCTCAAGTACAGTACAGTCCACAGATAGTGTTACTGCATTGGCTTTAGATAATTGGTGGATGTGGCAATAAGCATGACTTCAGTACTGGTGCAGCCTAGATGAAGTACATTTTGAGTCATCCATGTTTTTATGTCAGAAATACAATTAGAGAGAGCAGAGACAGCTATATCAGTGTCAGGTTTAGAATGGACACAGATTTGAGTATCATCAGCATATAAATGATCATTTAGATCATGTGATCTTCATAGCTGACCAAGTGGGAACATGCAAATACTGAGGGGTGCCCAATATCCAGTCCTGTGGAACACCAGACGTAACGAGACCAATTTCAGAGCTACAAACCACCAAGAGAAACAAAGTGACAGCGATCAGCAAAGTAAGACTTGAACTATTTAAGAGCAGTACAGGACACTCCAAATACAATCTCAAGACAAAAAGTAAGATATCATGGTTAACAATGTCATAAAGCAGCACTGAAGTCTAGAAGAATATTCAATACAATAAAATCATACGTATTATTAAAAATAAAACACAGAAATATTGTAACAACTTTTTAACTGCCCATAAGCAGTTATACAAGAATATAACAATGTTATGCTATTACTGTTCATGTCTACAAAACAGTGTAGACATCAGAGTCTTCAGAGGGCTGAAATCTAACAGAAAACCTAACAGGAAAACAAAAAATAGATGACTGGGCTACGTTCAGTAGTTTCCCAAAAGTTAAAAACTTTTTGTAATAGTACAGTTATCAAGTAACTTTCATATTGAAAAGTGCAGTTAGTGGACAGCAATAACTTTAGACTTGGGTGAGGCTACATCACAAAACACACTTCTAAAGATGTTTCTATTTTACATATTTACGTATTCATATAATTACATATTCTTAAATACTTCCGTCAAACTAGGAGAAATATCAACAGCATCCTATTCTATACTTATTTACTTAACTCTCCAGGAAATATTTTGGAAGTGAGAAGAGAATTAAAATACTACCACCTTGTGGATGAATATTATCACCAATAAGTTTTCACATTTCCTACTGCTTCTTTTCATTCAGATCCAAATCATAAAGCATTATTGCAATTGAAAAGGACATTTCTAGTCCAAGTGATTGGGAACACTTTGTTTTTAATTTAGAAGTGATTTACGGTATTTCCCATCATCCATTTGTATCTTGTTAAACTATAATATGTAAAAAAGCTAAAAATAATTAACATACTCTTACAAAAGAGTATTATTGGTGATATGAGGTATAAAGCATCATCAGTTCACTGACTTATAAATAATGCATCATAATATGGTTTAAACTACTGAAAATATACTGTAAGTGTGGGCGAAAGTCAGTACACAGTATAACTTTTAAAAGTTTTATGATAACAAAGAGTTCATTTCTACAAAAGCTTTCATTCTTTGTATCTTTCCCTGAAGCCTTGATCTTAAGTTCAAGCTACAGCTAAGTGAATACAGAAACTCTTACCTTTCAGGTTCAATGCTGTTATCGTCAATCATAGCATTTAATGCCTCCGAGTTTGCTATGAAGAAAGTAAAATGAGCACATTTAAATAATTAGGTACAGAAAAAGAAGAAAAATGACTCTACTGCTACCAAATAAAACAGAACTACATGTCATAGCTAGGTTCCTTTTTCTGGACTGGGGAACAAAAGAAAATAAAGTAAAAAAATAAATGGGTTATAAAAAAAATAGTTCTAAACTAGCATAAAAACAATAAATGAATGCATGTCTTTTATGTTTTTTCAAAATTTAGTGCAAAAATTAGTACATCACTTTGTTGCAGTACATATCACTAAACAACTATGATGCAGCACCTAAATTTCCCTCTTTCCAGCTGCAAGCTTGCTGCCAGCTGCAAGAGGAATTACAGTTAATAATGTATTAAACAGAGTATCATTAATCAAAATAATATATTAATAAAAAGAAAAATGTAAATAATTTTACCAATACTAAAAGGTTCATGTTGTGCAGGCAGATGTATATACATCATTTTAAACGTTTATCCACTTTTCACAAAGTTTAATTTTAAAATTAAATTTAAATATACAAATATTCTTCACAGCAATCTTGATATTGATGGTAAAAGGGTAAAAAAAACTGACAATGAGAAAACTGAAGAGGTGCAATTGCTGAGAGAGACTTTGAAAATGTTAAATAAATCACCTCTGCTTTTTGAAAGACCCTGTGATACTTTTAACAAAATTCATTAACGCCACCAAGTATGAAAATAAAACTACATGAAACTGTGCTCAACTTGTAAAGTGACTCAAAAAAAGCTTTGAGTACTTAGTGTATTGAGTGTAACTGGTGGGTGAGTTAATTCTTTGATTTGATTAAGATTTAAGTGTCTTGTATTTCTAATTTTATTTTATATATAAAGTAAAAATCTTCAACCTGAATGTCCCATAAAAATACTGCAAAATTTATTCTCTAAACCTACACTAAATTTCTTTTCACTGTCATATCATATATTTCTTCCAATCCTTCTTCAAAACCCTGTTTCTTGGCTCTTACTACACCCTTTCAGTGTCAGACACAAAACAAAACAGGACACAGAGCTGAACACAGTTCTGTAACCAATCATCTCTGGATTCTTGAAAGTGACTCATTAATCCATTTTACTTCCAATTAACCCATCCCATCTAAATTGCTAAAGCAAAAGGAAGAATGTCAGATGTTTTTCTGCACTTATGAAAAAATATGAAGTAATAGTATCAGGATGTAAAATACAATTCACATGGCACATTCATAGGTAATGGAAAGCACTCACACTCACAGGGAAGTTCATGTTACACATGTACAAACAGATAGAAACATATTCCTTTAATTTGGTCTTTGTTAAAATATCTATCATGTTCTGAAATTAAGAATTAAAAATGTACAGTACATATAGCTGAGTAAATTTCTCTTCCTCTCTTACATTTTTCTATTTAGTAAAATACAGCTAGTGGACAAAAAATGTAAACACCTTGGTAAATGAGGAATGCCAATTACAAGGTGTCCCCATTTAGAGGCAGGGTGAGGGACCACAAAATTGAGATGCAAAATGAAAAACTATTTGGGGAAATTTTCTCCGTAGGAAATAATGTAATTAAGGGAGGATAGGGACCGTGATAGAATCATGCAGATGGCACCCTAAATGGGATGATTTTCCCATAATCCCAGGTTGCTGCTGGAGGAGGTGTTAGTGGGGCCAGTAGGGGGCACTCACCCTGAGGTCCATGTAGGTCCTAATGCCCCAGTATAGTGACAGGGACACTATACTGTAAATAGGTGCCGTCCTTCGGATGAGACATAAAACCGAGGTCCTGACTCTCTGTGGTCATTAAAAATCCCAGGGTGTTTCTCGAAAAGAGTAGGGGTGTAACCCCGGCGTCCTGGCCAAATTTCCCATTGGCCCTCACCAATCATGGCCTCCTAATAATCCCCATCTATGAATTTGGCTTCATTACTCTGCTCTCCTCCCCACTGAGAGCTGGTGTGTGGTGAGCGTTCTGGCGCACTATGGCTGCCGTCGCATCATCCAGGTGGATGCTGCACATTGGTGGTGGTGGAGGGAAGTCCCCATTACCTGTAAAGTGCTTTGAGTGGAGTATCCAGAAGAGCGTTATATAAGTGTAAGCAATTATTATTATTATTATTATTATTATTATTATTATAATGTATAATGGAACAGACAGTAATGCAGTGTTTCAATTATTGTATGCACAGTAAAGTTAATCAGTTTGAAACCATTAGATGTTTCATGAAAATGTCTTAAAAATATAAAAACAAAATTGTTTTGATAAGAAATGTCATCCATTAAACAGTACAAAGATTGCATAAAATGTAATTAATATCTTTTTAAAGAATTATGTACAAATTATCATTTAAATTTCCATATTAAGCTTACAATGTTCATTATCCATTTTTGTCAACTATTTTATTCAATATGAGGTTGCAGCAGAGCCTGAACCTAACACAGAAAGCAACAGCCGAAGAGTGGGATACACCCTGGAAGAACACCAGTCCATTGTAGGTCGCACACACTCACGCCAGGAACAATTTTCCCAGAGGAAACTCACACATACACAGGAAGAACATACAACTTCACACAGATAACACCCCAGGTCCAGAATTGACCTGAGGAAACCAGTTCTGCGAGGCAGCAATGCTACAGATGCAGCCACTCAAAATGCGCGGTAAAAACCCGCGGTACAGTAACCTACCCACAAGCCACCGCAGGGCACCGCGGTAAGTGATTGGCTGGCCAAAATGACCGACAGGGGCACTCGTGGTGCATTGGTTGGTAGTGCACAGATTTAATCATTTAATGTCTTTACTGTGCACATTTTAATCCGCTTAGTTTTGAATATTTATATGGATTTTACCACTAAAGGGAAATTTTAGTAGCTGAGCATAAAAAGAAGAGGAGCATAACGCATCTGAAGGTCATAAACGATATTAATTTAGGAACATAAACATTACTGTATGTATGTAAACTGTACTGTGTATGGCTGGTCTTGGTAGTTTAAAGAAAAAATACACACCAGTCTTCCATTTCTCCCTAAACATTTTAAGCATGAAAGTTTTATGAAACGGTACCCAAATATGCGATTGCTGTATAGAATGAATTTTAATTTAAAAAAATTATTTAACACGAACATTAAGCTGTATACATCTTCCGCTTGAGAACAGTCACCCGTTGCTACCCAATGCAGAAACACAGCCACTAACTAGCAAAGAGAGGACGTTAGCTACCCAATATGATAAAGAAATAAATGATTATTTTGTTTATTTCTTTTGCACATTTATTTGAACATTTCCATCGATTGTACAAGCACTTGGAAACTGTCCAATCCCTAGTTCATCAGGCATTTTACCGGTCTGGCGCCGGTCTGTGTCTTCCAGGATATAATGCCAGCTAACTCTTGTTTTTATGTCCACTATAACAGACAATCTCCTTTGCTTTTAACCGAGCGTTTAATAATTTCCTAAAATGAAAATGATTTACTTTATTTCCCTCACGGGATCAATAAAAGTATCTATCATCTGTCTAAACTATGGGACAGAATTCTGGGGTCTCCCCATACCAGAGATTATGGTAGGGCTTCAGAATGGTGATTGGCTGACACCATCTGACACCCCTCTGATTGGAGAAAAAAGACGTGCTGGTTTGCTATACATACTGTACCAGGAAGAGGATTTATTTCTATTCAAAACGTGTATTTTAAAAGTTTAAGAAGTAAAAACCTTACAGCGTACACAGATTTCTAAACTGATCAGGATCGTTATCTTTGTCTTATGCATAATAATGTTCACCGCTCTGTCCAGCAAATTAATAATAAACTTTATTTTATATAGCGTTTTAAACGAATAAGTAATTAGATTGCTCATAAACCTAATCACTTGCTTTTTCTTTTTATTTAGGCTCAGATTTCAACTATAGATCGTATTATTAATAACCAGAATAACAACCAACCAACAAAAACAACCATATAAACATAATACCAACCAAAAACATAGATAACAACCACAATACAAAATCAAATATATCAAACCATTTTACTCTCGCAAAGTCCTCCAATTATCATAATCCCGCCCCTTATGCAAAACCAAACCTTCCTCACATCCCAGTTTATCCTATTTATCATAAACAAAATCCACCTAAATTTTCAACATAAAGCATTACACAAAATCAATACCTCAACACTCCATACTCAACAACGATAATTCACAAACAGCCAGAACATGTAACTACACATTCCCAAACAGACCTAATTTCCATAGCCCCGCCCCTTATGCAAAACCAACATCCCTCCCCTGTTCTCTCCCTCCCCTGGCGGTTGTAATTGTTTTTATTTTCAAATAAATTTTAGCAAAGTCATGTATTTTAAAAATCTTAAGATTTTTATATTTATGTCTTCATTTAGTGGTTTCATTAGTGACAAAGGCTAAACTTTCTTGGAAAAATGTCTTTTATGTAAACCATGTTTGCTATTAATTCATTCAGGGCTAAAATATGCCACGCCCGGACTGTTACACCAACGCATTAGCATGTTAAAGCGATTTCATTGAGGAGCCTAGCCTTTAACTAGTAAATACTGTACTTACTGGGTTTTTGAGGGGGGGGGAGGTGTCTTTCGCTGGAAATCTCGCCTCCTACTTTGAAAATACCCGTGAAACCGGTTCAATTCGTCACAGCCAGCACTCCTGCAGAGAGGGGGGTTGTACTTGGAGTGTATACAGTACACGCGTTATGCTCTTCGTTAATGTCTAAGCCGGAACATATCATTATATCTCATTTTGTATTTCTTAAAAAAAATCGTTTTCCCAGCCTAACAGTATTGTTTTTAACCTGTAAAGCGCTTTGAGGAGCCACCTTTAAAGGCGCCATATACAATAAAGTTCATTATTATTACTATTGTAAATTTGCTGGACAGAGAGGTGAACATTATTACACAGAAGACAAAGATAGCAATTTACGTTGCATTGTGTATCGTGCTGCTTTAATACAGTTTTAAATAATTAAAAGTCTAAACAGTATCAGCTTTATTTATGGGTTTTAAATAAAGGTGATTTAAACACGATTTAAATCAATATAAATGTTTATATTGTAACGCATAGGTGACTATTCATTGTTATTAAAATGACTTAAATTCGATCATGTTGTGATATTTAGAAATATACATTTGTTTGGTGCGAGTGAAGTTTTATTTAATCTCTGAGCCATACTGATTCTTCTGGAAGCCAGTTTCCGCCAGGGAGTAAAAAAAAAAAACACACTATGGTATTCTCTCCAATGCAGTGCAGTTAAAAACATACCTCTGATGCTGCTCCTAAATGAATATCATTTATGACCATCAGAAGCTTTATGCTCCTTTTCTTTTTTCCAGTGGATTGAACAGGGAGAGGCATTTCATGATGTACTTTTCACTGATGAAACAACAGTGGCTCTGGAACAGTTTTTAACCATGTCGTTTTATAAAAAGGGGAGATATGTACACGTTACTGAAGCTAAAAGTTTAGCCTTTGTCACTAATGTAACCACTAAATAAAGACATATAGAAATCCCTACGTTACAGACTGTATATGGCTGGTATTGGTAGTTTAAAGAAAAAATACACACCAGTATTCCACTTTCTCCCTAAACATTTTAAGCATCAGAGTCTTACATGTGGTTATTTCGGAAACGTTTGTACGTGCTCCTTCTGACCATGTTACTGTTTACTGTTACTGACCATATTAAGTTTAAGTGCCTGTGGGCACTTTTCCTGTCCGTGGGGGGTGGACCGTCTTTCATTAGAAGGTTAGTCTGTTCTACTCTGAGAATGTAGAGGGGGTGGAAAGTGCCCGCGGTCATTTAATTAGTATTAAAATTCGCACTGATTCCCTTGCGAAGATACGGACATAGGAATATTCGTGCGTGGTCAAAAAATGGCATAAAAACGACAAAGTGAAGGCTGTGAAAACATTCACAATGTACTTTATACACAAAGCAAATATACCCCCCCCCCCCTCTCAATTCAATTCAAGCTGCTTTATTAGCATGACAGATGGGTACAATCAGTGTTGGGTATTTACTTTGCTTTGAGATGCCACTTTTAAAGGTGATATATAAAATCAAGGCTTTAACTTGCTTTAACTCCACAAGTCTGAGTTCTTGTGTCTGTCCTATCCGAACCCGAAAGTATTACAATATGTATCTTTATAGCAGGTGGTGTACAGCTTTTTAGTATAGATTACACTTTTCTAAAATGTATTTAAAAAATAAAAACGATTACAATCTAATCTTTCCACGTTTGATCCCAAAATAAATCTAAACGGGGAGAAAGCTATGCTGAAAGTTTATTAAGATACTTAGAAGACAAAGATATCAATTTATGTTGCATTTGTCTGATTGTGAATCAAAAAACACATATATTTAAACCCGCATTTGCGATTTAAATCAAAACGTTATTTAAATCAATATAAATGTTTATATTGTAACGCCTAGGTGACTATTCATTGTTATTAAAATGACTTAAATTCGATCATGTTGTGATATTTAGAAATATAAATTTGTTTGGTGCGAGTGAGGTTTTATTTAATCTCTGACTCAGTGATGGCCTGGCATGGTGAGGTGCGCTGGCAGCTATGTGGTGTTACGCAGTGGTGGCCTGACACGGTGAGGTGCCCTGGCAGCTGTATGATGCAGTGGTGGCCTGGCACGGTGAGGTGCGCTTGCAGCTATGTGATGCAGTGGTGGCCTGGCACGGTGAGGTGCGCTGGCAGCTGTGTGATGCAGTGGTGGTCGGGTATGTAGAGGTGCACTGGTAGCTGTGTGTTGTGACGCAGTGGTGGCCTGGCACGGTGAGGTGCGCTGGCAGCTGTGTGATGCAGTGGTGGCCTGGCATGGTGAGGTGCGCTGACAGCTGTGTGGTGTGGCGCAGTTGTGGCCTGGCACGGTGAAGTGCGCTGGCAGCTGTGTGATGCAGTGGTGGCCGGGCACGGTGAGGTGCGCTGGCAGGTGGGTGATGCAGTGGTGGTCGGGTATGTAGAGGTGCACTGGCAGCTGTGTATTGTGACGCAGTGGTGGCCTGGCACGGTGAGGTGCACTGGCAGCTGTGTGATGCAGTGGTGGCCTGGCATGGTGAGGTGCGCTGACAGCTGTGTGGTGTGGCGCAGTTGTGGCCTGGCACGGTGAAGTGCGCTGGCAGCTGTGTGATGCAGTGGTGGCCGGGCACGGTGAGGTGCGCTGGCAGGTGGGTGATGCAGTGGTGGCCTGGCACCGTGAGGTGCGCTGGCAGCTGTGTGGTGTGACGCAGTGGTGGCCTGGCACGGTGAAGTGCGCTGGCAGCTGTGTGGTGTGACGCAGTGGTGGCCTGGTACGGTGAGGTGCGCTGGCAGCTGTGTGGTGTGACGCAGTGGTGGCCTGGCACGGTGAAGTGCGCTGGCAGCTGTGTGGTGTGACGCAGTGGTGGCCTGGTACGGTGAGGTGCGCTGGCAGCTGTGTGGTGTGACGCAGTGGTGGCCTGGCACGGTGAGGTGCGCTGGCATATAATGAATATATTCATGTGCATCCAACACACAGTTCAACGCTAGCAACTACACAAAATCTAAAATATGAGCTCTACTTGCCACTTACAATACCAACAGTACCAGCTAACTTTAGTAGTGACATTTTCATGGATCTTTTTAACAATAAAATTTACAACATCAGACTTCAGACACAATTAAACAGGCCTCAAAAAAGTCTGGTACAAACATTTTCAGCATGGTGAAACATGGTGAACATTTCCACCACTGCGTCACACCACACAGCTGCCAGCGCACCTCACCGTGCCAGGCCACCACTGCATCACCCAGCTGCCAGCGCACCTCACCGTGCCAGGCCACCACTGCATCACACAGCTGCCAGCGCACCTCACCGTGCCAGGCCACCACTGCGTCACACCACACAGCTGCCAGCGCACTTCACCGTGCCAGGCCACCACTGCGTCACACCACACAGCTGCCAGCGCACTTCACCGTGCCAGGCCACCACTGCGTCACACAGCTGCCAGCGCACCTCACCGTGCCAGGCCACCACTGCGTCACAACACACAGCTGCCAGTGCACCTCTACATACCCGACCACCACTGCATCACACAGCTGCCAGCGCACCTCACCGTGCCAGGCCACCACTGCGTCACACAGCTGCCAGCGCACCTCACCGTGCCAGGCCACCACTGCATCACCCACCTGCCAGCGCACCTCACCGTGCCAGGCCACCACTGCATCACACAGCTGCCAGCGCACCTCACCGTGCCAGGCCACCACTGCGTCACATAGCTGCCAGCGCACCTCACCGTGCCAGGCCACCACTGCATCACCCACCTGCCAGCGCACCTCACCGTGCCAGGCCACCACTGCATCACCCACCTGCCAGCGCACCTCACCGTGCCAGGCCACCACTGCATCACACAGCTGCCAGCGCACCTCACCGTGCCAGGCCACCACTGCATCATACAGCTGCCAGGGCACCTCACCGTGTCAGGCCACCACTGCGTCACACATATTTTAGCGCCATATATTTCATGGATATTATGGAATATAATGGATGGATATCTTAGTTATCTTTCTAGTTCACAGGTTTGCATGCATAATTTAATTTTGAAAGCCACTGAGACATCAGGTACTACTGTTGTATTTATGAAAAAGAAACAAAACAAAAAACATACTAACAACTGTGCCATCCTACTCCTTAGTTAATACATTTTATTATTCATAAACAGTTAACATTGTTAGCAAAATATTTTGAATTATATTTAACCCTATTTTTTCTTTAGTTTTGTATTTAACTTATTATATGATAATCAGACTTAATGTATATTTGAACAATGAAAATATATTTTTACAAGATTTTACATTAAGCACTTAAAATTAATATGGTTAATAATAGTAAACTGTAACATGCTGTAACAAGATCGGTTAAACTGCGAAGAAAATGCTTTCAGAGAAAATGTTTCAGGTGTGAAGAACATAGATCTCCAATGCAATTTCAACCAAACCTGTTCCCACACACCCTGCCCCCACTACCATTAGAATATACACAAAGCACTCAAATCTTTCGAGCTAATGATCAGGTGACCCGAGAGAGAGCGAGAGAAACACCAAGGGGTGCGGAACCAGGGAACTATTTACATGGAAAACGGGCAATCTCCCCAGACTGTCCGCCCGTTTCACTGTTACCTGGATACCTCTTTATTTAGAACTCACTAACACTGATTTTTAGTTTAGAAGGATTCAAGTAGGGTTTTAGATGAAAGGCAGCGACCTTAATCAAGCCCAAATCATAATTGAACCCATTCAGAGCCTACATTACATTTTAGCGTTTCATTCTGAGCAGAAGACCCTCACACCTGAAGAAGGGGGAGGTGTTTTTCGCTGGAAATCTCGCCTGCTTCTACTTTACAACCGGAGTGCTGGCTGTGACGAATTAAACCGGTATTACAGGTTTCAATCACAGACCATGTGACATGGGAGTCAGGAAACTAACACAGCGCCACCAGATTTGATAACGCTATAAAAACGCTATAAAATAATGTGACTTGGCACAGAACAAGTTTACAGCACAGTACAATAATAAATGCTGACCATGACTTTAGAAGCATAAATTGCCTTACACTCAATTTAAACACAAGCTGTCTTTAGCCCTCTAAGCTGGTTCATACAGAAATGTAGAGATCCAGGCTCAGAACACACAGCTTCATTAGCGAATACATATGCAGGACAACTAGAGAAGACGTTTTACAGAGGATGGATTTTTAGAAACATCCCATCAGTGACATCACTGAAGTCAACTCCTAGGTACTGTAACTGTCGTGTGGATAGTTTCACAAGAATCAGACAAAGGTTTAAGCATCGCTTGTTCTAGATAAAACTGCAAAAAAAAAAACAACAACCCATAATGTACTTCTTTGCGGCTCTGTTTGCCCAAATCATATATTCACAACGTGAAATCTAGAAAATAATATTACGTAACCAAAATCCGCAATATGGAAACAGAACCTGTGTAATTGTTGATAGATGATGTACTCGTAACATTTTTTCAAGACGAACTACAACATTTAAAAAATGACTTGTATGTACTTGATATCTCTAATCAATCCACGGGTCCCAGCACAAAACGAAAGTAAAACGCATACCGTTTCGCGCTTCTTATTAGTTGCTCAAAAGTAATTTGACCGTATGAAATGCATAATATAAACCTAGAAACATATACGTGAGCAGTACTTAAGCACTGTAGTATCGGTGTTAAGACATACCTCTCAAATACTGTAAATCAAGTTAAAAATATCTCAAGACCGATTCTGGTCATAATGAAACCATGTTTCGTGTATGTTTTCTTTAAAGTACCGAGACCAGCCATATACTGTATGTTTATGTTCCAAAATTAATACTGTTTATGGCCTTCACACGCGTTGCAGTATGCTCCTATTCTTTTTATGCTCAGCTACTAAGATTTCCCTTCAGTGGTAAAATTAGATATGAATATTCAATACTTAAACGGGCACAGTTAAGACATTAAATATACATATACATACTGTATACAGTACAGTTTGCATACGGTAATATGTTTATGTTCCTAAATCAATCTCTTTTATGAGCATGTGAAAGGCATGGTGAATCACTGTACTTTGCATGATTGGAAACAAATGCGTGATTGCGAAATGCTGTGGTGTTACTTTTACAAAGACGGTCAATGAAAAAAAGAATGTTGACCAGGGCAATACTTTGAGTTTACACTTACAGCTTGTCCAAGGTCATTCATTATTAATACTATTAGTAATATCTTCGTTAAAGACTTTGATGGCCACAGCTCAAACATGAGAGGTTGAGCTTTATTAGCTCCACCTTGCGGAAATTCCGGATACTATTATTTTGCTTGTCGTATTATAGGAGAATTTACGGTAACTCGCGGTATTTACCGGTAGCTTGCGGTAGACTGCGTACAGCGTACCGCAAAATAATGCGGTATCGCCCGCGCATTTTGAATGGCTGCATCTGTAACCCACTGCACCACCATGCCACCAAAACTAAATCATAAGAAAGGAAATTGTTTTTTTATAACCATCAGTACTATGACTTAATGTTCACATTTTTCTATTTAGCTTTGTCAAATCTAATTTTGTATGAATACCAAGATTAATTAACCATTAACCATTTTATTAATTATTAAGATTAACCATTTTTAAGCATAAATCACTGATCACTTTAAGTTCTCTTTCCACTCATGATTTTAATGATGGCAAATATATTTTAGATAATGGGAATAAAAAGTTTGAATACATGAAAGGGGGACCCAGAAATGTTACTGGGGATGCTCTGGTGGTCATGTCATAGTTCCGATGGTGGTGTATGGCGTAAAATTCAAACGTAATTGCAAAAAGTAACAAGTAACTAGGTGAACAATGTTAGTTGGTGAATTTTTAACATCACATACAGATGCAGCCATTCAAAATGCACGGTACAAACCCGCGGTACGGGAAAGCCACCGCAGGGCACCGCGGTAAGTGATTGGCTGGCCAAAATGACTGACAGGGGCACTCGTGGTGCATTGGTCGGTAGTGAAAAGATTTAATCATTTAATCTCTTTACTGTGCACATTTTAATCTGCTTAGTATTGAATATTTATATGAAATTTTACCACTAAAGGGAAATTTTAGTAGCTGAGCATAAAAAGAAGAGGAGCATAACGCATCTGAAGGTCATAAACGATATTAATTTAGGAACATAAACATTACTGTATGTAAACTGTACTGTGTATGGCTGGTAGTTTAAAGAAAAAATACACACCAGTCTTCCATTTCTCCCTAAACATTTTAAGCATGAAAGTTTTATGAAACGGTACCCAAATATGCGATTGCTGTATAGAATGAATTTTAATTAAAAAAAATTATTTAACACGGAAATTAAGCTGTTTACATCTTCCGCCTGAGAACATAGTCACCCGTTGCTACCCAACGTAGAAACACAGCCACTAACTAGCAAAAAGAGGACATTAGCTAGCCAATATGATAAAGAAATAATTGATTATTTTGTTTATTTCTTTTGCACATTTATTTGAACATTTCCATCGATTGTACAAGCACTTGGAAACGCCCGTTTTCCATGTAAATAGTTCCCTGGTTCCGCACCCCGCACCAAACAAATTTATATTTCTAAATATAAATATAGATCATATTTTCACAACATGATCGAATTTAAGTCATATTAATAACAATGAATAGTCACCTATGCGTTACAATATAAACATTTATATTGATTTAAATCGCGTTTAAATCGCCTTTATTTAAAACCCATAAATAAAGCTGATACTATTTAGACTTTTAATTATTTAAAACTGTATTACAGAAGCACAATGCACAATGCAACGTAAATCGCTATCTTTGTCTTCTGCGTAATAATGTTCACCTCTCTGTCCAGCAAATTAACAACAGTAATAATAATGAACTTTATTGTATATGGCGCCTTTAAAGGTGGCTCCTCAAAGTGCTTTACAGGATAAAAACGATAACAACAATAGTGTTAGGCTGGGCAAACGATTTTTTTTTTATAGAAATACAAAATGAGATATAATGATGTGTTCCGGCTTAGACATTAACAAAGAGCATAACACGTGGGCGGCATAGCGGTCGGCTCTGGCTTTCCCATCTATACCGATGCACTGCAAGTACAACCCCCCTCTCTGCGGGAGTGCTGGCTGTGACGAATTAAACCGGTTTCACAGGTATTTTCAAAGTAGAAGGGGACGAGATTTCCAGCGAAAGACACCTCCCCCCCTCCAAAACCCAGTAAGTACAGTACTTACTAGTTAAGAAAGCTAGGCTCCTCAATGAAATCGCTTTAACATGCTAATGCGTTGGTGTAACAGTCCGGGCGTGGCAAGCTTCCAATGTCTCCCGACTACGGCGAAAGGAACCCTTCTTTCATTGGAAGACAATGAACATATTCTAGCCCTAAATGAATTAATAGCAAACATGGTTTACATAAAAGACATTTTTCCAAGAAAGTTTAGCTTTTGTCACTAATGAAACCACTAAATAAAGACATAAATATAGAAATCTTAAGATTTTTAAAATACATGACTTTGCTAAAATTTATTTAAAAATAAAAACGATTACAAACGCCAGCGGAGAGAGAGAACAGGGGAGGGATGTTGGTTTTGCATAAGGGGCGGGGCTATGGAGTGTTGAGGTATTGATTTTGTGTAATGCTTTATGTTGAAAATTGAGGTGGATTTTGTTTATGATAAAGAGGATAAACTGGGATGGGAGGAGGGTTTGGTTTTGCATAAGGGGCAGGATTATGATAATTGGAGGAATTTGAGAGAGACCTCTTATGTCAGGCGTAAGCGATAAATATACAGTATTTAGCTGAAAAGCTGTACAACGCAAGACATTTCGTTACTCTAGGAGGTTTCGTGAAAAAGCACATTGTGCTGCTGTAATAGTTTTAAAAAAAGTCTAAACTGTATCAGCTTATGTATGGGTTGTAATTTAAAAAAAGTCAAAAACCGCACTCAAAATGAAATTTAGCGCTTTTAGATACGCGATTCCATGTTTTTCTTTAATCCCTGGCGGGACCGGGCGTCCATAAGAATCAAGTTATAGGTTTCACTGCGCTTTGACAGAAACTAAATTATATCGTTTTTAGTTTCTTTAGATACGCGATTCCACATTATATTCCCTATTAATCAAATTCTAAAAGTATGCTTGTTGACTCCAGTATCGAGCATATTCGCAGGAAAGCTTAAAACTACCACTTTTTATACACGTTATTTCACGTTAGTTAAAGACTACGATGCTTAAAATGTTTAGGGAGAAATGGAATACTGGTGTGTATTTTTTCTTTAAAGTACCGAGACCGGCCATATACAGTTTACATACTGTATGTTTCTGTTCCAAAACTAATATCGTTTATGGATTTCACACACGTTATGGTAAAATTCCATATAAATATTCAATACTTAAATGGGCACAGTAAAGACATTAAATATACATATACATACTGTATACATGTTCCTAAATCAATATCTTCTATGAGCATGTGAAAGGCATGGTGAATGTGGACCAGGGCAATACTTTGAGTTTACAGCTTGTCCAAGATCATTCATTATACTGTAAATACCATTAGTAATATCTTCGGTAAAGACTTTGATGGCGACAGCTCAAACATGCTCCCCCCCTCCCTCTCTCGATTCATTTCAATTTAAGGTGCTTTATTAGCATGACAGATGGGAACAATCAGTGTTGGGTATTTACTTTGTAATCTGTATTGCTTTGAGATGCCACTTTTAAAGGTGATATATAAAATCAAGGCTTTAACTTGCTTTAACTCCGCAAGTCTGAGTTCTTGTGTCCGTCCTATCCGAGCCCGAAAGTATTACAATATGTATCTTTATAGCAGGTGGTGTACAGCTTTTTAGTATAGATTACACTTTTCTAAAATGTATTTAAAAAATAAAAACGATTACAATCTAATCTTTCCACGTTTGATCCCAAGATCCCAAGAAAAATAAATCTAAATGGGCAGAAAGCTATGCTGAAAGTTTATTAAGATACTTAGAAGACAAAGATATCAATTTATGTTGCATTTGTCTGATTGTGAATCAAAAAACACATATTTAAACACGCGTTTGCGATTTAAATCAAAACGCGATTTAAATCAATATAAATGTTTATATTGTAACGCATAGGTGACTATTCATTGTTATTAAAATGACTTTAATTCGATCATGTTGTGATATTTAGAAATATAAAAGTCAATTAATTGTCCATAATATTGCTATTCTATTTTTTCAAATAAATGTCGCAGTACATGAATATAATCATATCTTTATTAATTTCTTTAGATACGCGATTCCATATTATATTAGCAGAAAAGCTTAAAACTACCACTTTTTTACACGCTATTTCACGTTAGTTAAAGACTTCGATGCTTAAAATGTTTAGGGAGAAATGGAATACCGGTGTGTATGTTTTCTTTAAAGATTCCTGGAATCTGACTGGCTGACACTCTTCTGAAGTGGTTCCATAATATCTGGTACACGAAAAAGAAAGCATTGATTTTATGAAAAATCAATTATGAAATTATGAAACGCTCTGTTAAAAGCAAGGGAGTTTTTATGTCCGTTGCAGTAAAAGAAAATGCCTGACAAAGTAGGGCTTGGACAGATTCCAAGTGGTTGTACAAATGTGCTAAAGAAATTAGCAAAAAAAAGTCATTCCTTTATCATTCCTTTATTGTATTGGCTAGCTAATGTCCTGTTTGTCAAAGAAAAAAATAAAAGTATTTTAGTTTAAAATGACGGTTAGAAAGAATGTGGACCAGCGTAATACTTTGAGTTTACAACTTGTCCAAAGTCATTCATTATTAATACTATTAGTAATATCTTCGGTAAAGGCTTTGATGCATAAATATTTCTGATAAAGGTAGGTTGTGTACTTTTGTCCAAGTGAGCAATCTTGCTTTCATAAAATATACCAACTTTTTAATGACTGATGATTAACATGCTGTAATACACAGTTTAAATTTAAAAGCTCAAATGCTGTACATGAGAGGTTAAGCTTTATTGGCTCCTCCTGGCGGTTTTACAAGGTGATTCCGGATACTTTCCGGCATGACGTCAAATGACGCGAAATACCGTGTGATACTGCGTTTTGATGCGACACGCCCACCGGGGTATATCGCGAAATACCCCACCCATTTTGAATGGCTGCATCTGTACTTCAATTTATCAGCAACGTTTGTGTAAAACAACATTGAACAGGGAGACATTGAATGGTGACCGCCTGTATACTGAAAGCAAAAGCTTTCATACATGTGTAGTTCATGCATTAACTAAGCAAATAATATCCCAGCACCCTTAGGATCATATATTAAAATGCTTGACAGACACTATAATTATGGCTAGCATGGCAGAAAAGCAGTCCATGATGGCTGCGACATTTACCTATGCATTAGCAAAGTAATATTAGATTGCTGATAGATTCAGGTAAAGAATAGAATGTGCATTTTAAGACTGTTCATGGCCAGCATATATTTTGTCAAAAGCACATGGAAAAGGAAATGGACTGTGTACTGTAGTATAAGACTTGAAGAGGTTACTGCTGACATGCTGGCCCCCAGGGCTCTGCGGGACATGATAGCATTGAGGTGGCAGCCAGCCACTGCTACACCCACCTAAAGTATTTTTGTTTAACATGTGTTCTGGAGGGAACGAGTGAAAAATCATAAAATGAAGCTTTTTCCAAGATGTAGGTAAACAAAGAAAGCTAAAAGAGTGATATGTGACAAGAGGCCTAGTAAAATGAAGAGCAAACAAGTTAGAACAGGAAGAAGAGTACTCAGTTTTCTTTTTAAGAGAAGTTCAGGGACAAGTGACAGATTGAGGGGACTAGGAAGAAAAGATTTAAAGAAGAGAAGGTTTGGAAGTGAATACAATAAAAGGAATGTTGCAGAAAGAACAGTATTAAATAAAAACATAGGTAAGACTCAGTAAATTTGTTAAGAGATTTACTTGTCAGGGTAAAATTTTAAGAGAGTCTTGAAACAGACTTTACCTTGGAAAACTGCACAGAGCTTTGCTGACATTTATGTTGAGCAAAGCCCTAGAGAATGATGACTTGTTTCTGGAATTGTAATAAGACATTTGGAGACTTGATGAGGCCAAATTTGTTCAGACATTTTGTTCTTATAAAATTAGAAGCAGATGGACAACTGAATGAGGGAGGCACCTGGAGCACCCACATTGCCTTTTGTACGGCAAAATATGGTGATTTGTAAGGGCATATCTTTTGTGTGGGGAAAAAAAGTATGTAGTGATGCATTTTGGTTTGATGAAAGTGCTGTTTAGTGACTGTGTTCAATGTTATGTTTATAATGTGATAACTGTACATAATGTGTGTTTTTGATTGGTTTGGTTTCTGTTTAAATTTTTTATATAAAAATACTTTCAAGCAGTGGTGATTAATGGGGCATGTTCAGCAGAAGCTTCAGTAAACAGGACAGCTCAACCTGATGATATTTCATAAGCAAATGTATCTAATGATATGTCACTGTACACAAATACACTGTATACAAATATATAATGTAATGTACTGTATATACCAGGGGTGCCCAACCTTTTTTAATGCAAGATCTCCTTTTCATTTGCCAGTCCAGCGCGATCTACCAGTACAATATCATTAGTACAATAACGATACCCATCACTAAAATGACAGCAAATAAAAGCAAGTGACTCATGCTACAGTGAACAAGTAATGTTCCCCATTTTAGAAAAAAGAATATCCTACCTAATGTGAGCATTGGCACCGAGAAGCTTACTTGACAACACTTGTAATTTTTTCTGACACTGCTGATCATGTTGATGTTGATGACATTTTACTGTCCCTGCAGCTCAACTCAACTCATTCAGCAGTTAAGTCAAGTTTGTGAGGAATGCTAAATCCAGAAGCCACTGGTTGTCCTCTAATTGGGCATATTCACCATGTTTAGACAACTTGAGAAACACTTTGATTTCAGGCAACAGCTGTCTGAACCTTGCCCAAACTGTTTGAGCCAGCAGCCTCATATGCTTTTTTTATTACTTCTTGATCCATGAATGACTTTTTTAGTGTTTAGCCAGAATGTGGCTCACACAGAACGATGCAATGATTACTGCTTTCCCTCTTGTATTAGGCCTCGTGAAAACGACTGCTGCTAGTTGAGATTTAATTTTTTTTTCTTTTCTGTAATTCACTTTTAGAGGGAAAGTCCACATCATACGTTTTGTGTGCAGTTTTGAAATGTTGTTTTATATTTTAACTATACTATACTAGTATAGTTAAACACACACAAGGACAGTAAAATGTATGACATTACATGCACAGATATGAATATATTTTTAGGCTATCAAAAAAAGTAAATAGTCAAATAGCCCATTTTTAAAAATTTATTTCTTGAAATTGATCAACTGGTAGATCGCGATTGACTGGTTGGGCATCCCTTGTATATATAAATGTGTATAAGGTGATGCCAGCAAGGAACTCATCGGAACTCATTAGGAAAAACATCAGCAAAGGGCAACAGTGGGGAGAAGTGCCTACTCAAGTATTATGATATCCATTCATTAATAAATACAAAACAGGCAAACCACAGATCAACTGATGGCAAATTTCAACCTTGGGATCAAGAAACAGGTTTCACCAAAAGCGGTCTACAGATAACTCCATAGAGTCGGATACCATAGTAAAGCACCCAGGCAGTGGACTACTGATCTGGCAGAGTACTGGGGTTGCATAGTACTGGTAAAGGATCTCTAGATGAAGACGAATCTTGGTTGGAATAATGCTTGGAGAATGGAAGAATAATTAGTAGCAAAAGAGTGGTGTATCAGCTGTATTTTAACACTTTAGCTCTCATGTCAGAGCACTAGTCTGGTCAAGAGTCCAGCCTTAAATAGCCCATCTAATGGGATGATTACTTAATGGATTGACTGCCTGATTGAATGGTAATTGGCTTAATTGATAAGTGTCCCAACCTAATACACACAGGATTTGTGGAAGGCTGAATCCCCATGTGACTGTGCTAGTTGCCCCTAGCAACAGCAGGACATGAGATGCGTCCAGGCCTGGCATGAAAAAAAGCATTGGGTCCATGGTTCCAAAAGTAAAGGATTCTGGTAGTTCTGTAAAGTTGTGAGGCAAACAACTGGCATGGTTTTAGTGCACTCATTCTCTTAGCAAATCACTACTAAATTATACTAAGTGACAATCTTCATCCCATGTTGCAGCATTTTTTTTCTGCTGTCTTCCAGGATGACAATCCCCCATCCACAGAGCATGTGTGGTCACCCAATGTTTTGATGAGTATGACACAGATGTTTTCCATATGTCAAGACCTTCTCCGTCATCAGATCAAATACCAATCAAGCATTGATGGGGAATTCTGGAACGAAATCTGATGCTTGCGGACTTTATACCATAGCTCTATGCTACGCTTGCAAGAAATACTGGCTGCACCTGGTGGCCCAACACCTGATTAAGTGATGTTGGTATTTAAATTTATGCCCACAAACTGTAGAATTTATTAAACTAATAAACTGCTCTTTATTCCAACCAACATTTACACATACAGATCCAGCCATTCAAAATGCACAAAGTACGCTGCGTTAAAACGCGGCAGGCGTGGCACATCATACCGCATGCAAATTAGATTATGATAATAGTTACCGGAAACACCTTGTAAGACCTTGTAAAACTGCCAGGTGGAGCTAATAAAGCGTAACATCTAAAAATCTCATGTACAGCACTTGAGCTGTCGCCAGAAAATGCCGGGTTTCGAATCTTGGTCACTGCAGAGGGACAATCTTTTTCCAGTTAAGAATTTAAGTTGCAAACTTTATAGAGTTTTAATAATTTTAAACTGTGTATCACAGCATGTTAATCATTAAACATTAAAAAGTCGGTATGTGTTCTAAAAGCAAGATTGCTCAGTTGGAAAAAAGTAAACAACCTTCCACCTTCATCAGAAATAATTTATTCATAAATATTTTACGCATCAAAGTCTTTAACTTGGTAACTTAGTGGTTTTAACATGCTTGTTCTAACTAAGCTTATATTGTGTACTTCATAAAAAGTTATAATGTTTTATCCTTTTCTAACAATACATAGTAAGAAAACTACTTGCTGTTAATGTAAAAAGATAAATGTTGTAGTGATTTAACATCACTTGATAGTTATATGAATATGGAATCGTGTAACAAAGCAGCTAAAATATCACAGGTGGACATTTCGAAAACATTTTGACATCCGTTTCTTTTTTAAAAACTTTTATTGTCCTTGTAGTGGTAATGGACAAATCACTGCACCCAATGGTTCAAAGCGTGATCAAAGTATTACTTTCGGTTTGTTTCTTACATAGTAAATACATAAAAATAGTCCACTTTTATAGTTTGTTGTTGGTTCTGGTGTGAATTTGTGTATTTGGATAAATTAAGTGATCGTATTGTGATTAAGGATTTCTTCACAAAATTCTTTAAGTTAAACAAATGAAGGAAGAAGGGTTATTTTTACAATTGGCATTCCAAGATTCTGACTGATTTAATACCCCTCATTTAGCTGAAACGGATAAAGAAATCATGCAGTAGTTACAGTAAGGGAACAAGTAATAGGTTTATTCCATGCTGAAAAGATAAGAGATAAATCATGTTTTGGCTGTGAAGCCTTCTTCAGGTGTGACCTATTACCCAATTACTTGTTCCTTTGCAGACTATGCATGCTGACACAGCTACCCACCTGAAGTAGTTACAGTATATGTATTGGAAGGCGCTCTGTTTTATTAACAAACACTTCAACTCAAAGAAGTGTTGTACAGTGATATAGACGTGGGTAATGTCATCCCCATTAAACTACATGCTTATCGCGCAAATCCCGCTAAACTAAAAATTAGACACAAGAAGAGTATTATTGGACAATGTTGTGAGGCTCAGGCGGAATTTCTCTGTAAACTGAAGAGTTATAGAGGATACACATTGTGTATCGCCTCTTTTTACACTTGTAAAAAAGAACATTCCAATGTTAATGTGACACGGAAGATATTATTAATAATGTAGCGCTTTCGGGCTCACGTGGGTATGCGCCCTACACCGCTGGGGAATCGAACCTGGGCCTCCGGCGTCACTCAACAGGGAACCAGCCAGTTCCCTGCTATTCACAGGGAATGGCAGTGACGTCACCACGCTGGCAAGCCGGCAAGCCGGCTCGCACAACCTGTAATTACAATAACCTTTTAAATATCAAGCTATTAACTCTACTTCACACCTGCATGTCAAGATCATGGTTTCAAAATAAAAAAACATCAAACCTTTGATTGGATGAGAACGTCATGATTATTTCGCAAGGATGTGAAACATGACAATTCGTTACAGTTACCATCAGGAGAAAGAAAAGTTGGTTTTGTTTTAATTTGTGGCTGCTGCAGTGGCTTGCAATGGCCGGATAGTTAGCATTTTTCAATTGCTTTGTCAGTCTGTACCTGGGGGGAAAGGGGACTCGTATGCTGGGCAAACTTTCAAGGTCAGATTCTTCCACGATGAGGGTACCTTTAAAGCGGAGACGACGGCACCAAACAATTTTATTTGCAACACATTTTCCAAGAAAGTTTAGCCTTTGTCACTAATGAAACCACAAAATAAAGACAAATATAGAAATCCCAACATTACAAACTCCAAGCATTTCATTTTGTCTATTGCTACAATATCAACAGAAATGTAGTTAAAAGGAACATGTCAAAATGGTTGATCGTGTTAACAGTCTGGGTGTGGCGAGTTTCGACTGTTTCCTGTCAGTCTTGGGCGAAAGGAACCTGTCTTTCATTGGAAGGTTCGCATATTCTACTCGTACATGAGAATATAGGGGGGGAAGGAAAAGTGGCCGCAGTAATTTTTTTCACTGACCAAGTTGTGTTGTGTTTACAAAAACTATGCTTCACAGCTGCTTGTAAGAGCAAACTGACTTTCTGCTATCTAAATCATTTTTTACAGCTTTTAAAGTCATGCAATGTTTGAGTAAGGCAGGAACACGTCATTGTATCTTATTTTTTATTTCATTTTTTAAAATAAATATAAGGTAACCAGCAATCAAATGTCCTGTTTTTTCTTAACACTAATTTTTCCATACTGTGGTTTGAGTCTTTGTGTAAGCTGTAAGTTCTTTATACTTCTTAATTAAACACTTTAATTTTGTAAATGCAACACGCATTCCTTACAGAAATAAAATCATAATAACACAGGTGTTAAGCAGATTAGCAGGTTACTGACAAAATAGTACACTGTCCACCTCTTCCCAAACACACAGGAAAAAAAGCATTTTCAGAGAGAAATTATGTTGTGTTTATGTAGAATTAATGATTAGATTTATGAGCAATCTCATTTCTTATTCGTTTAAACAGTGACATTTCAGTTGCAAAAGATCGCACCAGAGGCAGCGCTATCTCTGCTTGTCATAGATGTTCAGGAAAGGGTGAATGAAAGAAGTCATGTCAAGTGCAATAATTCAGTGATCAATAATAACAGTTGTAGGACAAGAAACAAAAGATAGTGAAAACTTAAGCTTTTTAAGGCTAAAACTAAAATTCAGTCTACAAATTAAGGCAAATGAAAATTTAGGACTTTAAAGTGCTAGAGGGTATAAATAAATGTAAAAATAAACATGAGCAAAAGGTTTTAGAAAAGGAGCAGGTGTTACTTTAAAATAAGCAAACAGAAAAAAGCCATGACTAGACATAGTGCAATGAGGGGTGAAGGAACACTAGCAAAAGCTTAGATGTACAAAAAAAATGACAGAAAGGTGTGTGTTACAAAAGAACATGCAAACATAAAACAGATTTGGCAGAGAGTGAGGGGCTTGAATAACCGGGTGCATTTCTGGCAGGGAGAGTATGAAGGTTTGATGGGATAGAGTCAGAAAAGTAGCATACATAAAAAAACAGCAATTCTGTCAAGAGAGCCTTATATGAATTAATAGCAAATATGGTTTCATGGAGGGCTTCTCAGATAGTTGGGCATTCAGGTAGATTGCCGGCAAAAGGATTTGTAAATATATTTTATTAAAGCAAGTCAGTTTTTTGCAACACATAAAAGACATTTTCCAAGAAAGTTTAGACTTTTTCACTAATTAAACCACTAAATAAAGACATATAGAAATCTAAAGATTTTTTATTCAATGTTGGTAGCAGGAAGTGTGAGGTTAAGCTAAGTGTATATTTTGTTGCAGAGTTGCTGCAAGATGTTAACAGTGAAAACAGGAATTTAGAAATGATTCATTTCAAGAAGATTTTCAGACTAATTATAAATCTAGCAGGATAGAGAAAGTACAGAAAATGTGTAGTTAGACTGATCAGATTAGTATGCAAAGCCATTTAGCAAAGAGGGTGTGATAAGAGTGAGAAACTAGTATACTTTAGATCTTTTTTTCTGAACCAGGAAAAATCTGATCATGTTTCTCTATAATAATAATAAAAAACTTTATTTTATATAGCACCTTTAAAAGTAGCATCTCAAAGCAATACAGTAGGTGAAAAAACAGTTATAAGGACCACAGATTACAAAGTAAATACATATAAGAAAGACAAGCAGTTAGAAGTGCTACCGAAATTAGAAAACGAAGCAGATACAGATACTAAATAAGTCAAGTGGGTAGCTGCATCAGAATGCGTAGTCTACAAAGGAACAAGTAATAGATTAATTCCATGCTGAAAAGAGAAGAGAGAAAGCACAACGTTTCGGATAAGTTTTATGAAAAGAAAGGTTTTGAGGTAAGATTTAAATGCACTCATTGTGGGTGACTCTGATATCACTGGGGATACAAACCCAGAGTTCTGGGGTGCAGGTAGAGAAGGTCCTGTCACCCACAGAATGTAGATGTTCTTGAGGACAGCTAAAAGACCAGAGTCAGATGGACTAAGGTTGCAAGGTGGGGAGTAGACGGTTGATAAGCCAGATAGGTACTGAATGAGGATGAGGATTTTGAAGTTGACTCGAAACCTGTGGAAGCCAGGAAGCCAGTGCAAGGACTTGAAGACAGGTGTAATGCAACCCAATCGTGATTCTGGCTGTCAAATTCTGAACATATTGGAGACACAGTGTGGATTTAATTACCCCAGTGAACAAGATGTGCATTTATTAATTCTAGAAAAAAAGTTTCTCGATTTCTCTAGTTCCTAGTTTCTCTAGTCTTAAAAGAAACTATTATTCCACAATGCAGAGTACTACATGGCCGGTATTTACAATACAGTATGATATTTGTGACTTAAACAAATTAACACAAGCAGTTTTGAGGGATTTAAGTGTTGGCTGAGTTATTGCAGGATGAAAGACTAGAGATGTAGATAGGAAAAAGATAATTTGGGAAAAGCTGAGGAATACACTGATAACAAGATCACTTCCTAATAGGGTTAGGCATACTTTTGACAAAATGACAGTAGATGTTATAGACTGCAGAGGAAGATGATGAAGTTAACAGACTGTACAGATGCAGCCATTCAAAATGCACGGTACAAACCCATACCGCACGCAACTACCCACAAGCCACCGCAGTGCACCGCGGTAAGTGATTGGCTGGCCAAAATGACCGACAGGGGCACTCGTGGTGCATTGGTCAGTAGGGAAAAGATTTAATCATTTAATCACTTTACTGTGCACATTTTAATCCGCTTAGTATTGAATATTTATATGAAATTTTACCACTAAAGGGAAATTTTAGTAGCTGAGCATAAAAAGAAGAGGAGCATAACGCATCCTAAGGTCATAAACGATATTAATTTAGGAACATAAACATATTACTGTATGTAAACTGTACTGTGTATGGCTGGTCTTGGTAGTTTAAAGAAAAAATACACACCAGTCTTCCATTTCTCCCTAAACATTTTAAGCATGAAAGTTTTATGAAACGGTACCCAAATATGCGATTGCATAAATTTTAATTTAAAAAAAAATATTTAACACAAAAATTAAACTGTTTACATCTTCCGCCTGAGAATATAGTCACCCGTTGCTACCCAATGCAGAAACACAGCCACTAACTAGCAAAGAGAGGACATTAGCTAGCCAATATTAGGCTGGGCAAAAGATTTTTAATTTTTTTTAAAAAGAAATAAAAAATGAGATATAATGATGTGTTCCTGCTTAACTTAGACATTGCACGACTTTAAAACATATAAAAACAGGTTTCAAGAGTTAAAAACCACTTTTTATGCGCGAAAAATGGGTGATTTTTCATCCTCGTGATCAGCTCAGAATCTTTGTGTACGCTGTAAGGTTTTTACTTCTTAATTAAACGTTTAAAATACACAAATTTCATAGACAACACACGTTTCGAAGAGAAAAAATCCCATTCTTTTCTCTTCCTGTTGTGTGAAACTGATCAGCAGGTCTTTTTTTCCCCAATCTGAGGCTCTGAAAATAGCGTACCACCCACTGCGCTCCGTCAGAGAGGGGCGCGGCACCGAGAGAGGGAGGAGGCGCGGAGCTCAGCAGTACAGAACGAACGTTCTGCTGCCTGGAGCGCTTATGGCAGCAATCGCGTCTGCATTTATAACTTAGTTTTTAAAATTAATCAAGCAATATGAAGCATCTCTTTTTACTTTTAAGTCCCTTAATTATCATTAAGCACAGCTTTCTCACCACTTAGACTACTTTTTGATACCATCCTTAGACAAAGCAGAAACTTGTTGTACTTTCTAATGACATACAAGTGGAAAGATTACAGATTTTAATCGTCTTTAATTTTGTTACGTTATACATTTTAGAAACATTTAATCTATACAAACACCACAAAACTATTCTCGATTGTATTTCTGAATGGTATGTTACACTTAGTTCATTGTTTTAAATACATCTAATTAAGAAAGTTAGGTGTTAGCATAAACTATTAGTAATCAATAATATTAAATTTAGCACTGTAATAAGTTGTTGCACTTTCCCCCGCATCTTGTAAAAATATATTTTCATTGTTCAAATATACATTAAATCTGACTATCATATAATAAGTTAAACACAAAATTAAAGAAAAAATAGGGTAAATTATAATTCAAAATATTTTGCTAACAATGTTAACTGTTTATAAATAATAAAATGTATTAACTAAGGAGTAGGATGGCACAGTTGTTAGCATGCTTTTTGTTTTGTTTCAGTAAAGGCACTGTGTGGATGGAACTATACACAGTGTTAGAAACCCACTATGAAATGGCAGCATCTCACTGAGAATAAAATATTTTATAGTGCTGGCTTAAAGAAACAGCCTTTCCACCTCTCTTGCACATCAGTATCCATACCTAGTTATTTAAACAAATTGCCTCTAATTATAAACATCTTAATATGCTGGCTCTGCGGATCCGCATCAGCTGTGTTTGCCCATTCCTTCAATTCATGTGCATCCAACACACAGTTCAATGCTAGCAACTATACAAAATCTAAAATACAATCCTCATTTCAGTATCTATGTAAACATACAGTCTGTTAACTTCATCATCTTCATCAAAAGTATGCCCAACCCCATTAGGAAGTGTTCTTGTTATCAGTGTATTCCTCAGCTTTCCCAAAATTATCTTTTTCTTACCAACATCTCTAGTCGTTTATCCTGCAATAACTCAGCCAACACTTAAATCCCCAAAAGCTGCTTGTGTTAATTTCTTTAAATCACAAATATCATATGTAAATACTGGCCATGTAATACTCTGCATTGTGGAATAATAGTTTATTTTAAAGGGAACTAGAGAAACTAGGAACTAGAGAAATCAAGAAAGGCTTTTTTTTCTAGAATTAATAAATGCACATCCTGTTCACCGGGGAAATTAAATCCACACTGAGCAATCTTCAATATGTTCAGAATATGACAGCGAGAATCCTATCAGGGATGCATTACACCTGTCTTCAAGTCCTTGCACTGGTTACCTATCAGGTTTCGAGTCAACTTCAAAATCCTCATCCTCATTCAGTACCTACAGTATATGGCTTATTATCTGTCTACTCCCCACCTTTGTCCGTCTGACTCTGGTCTTCTAGCTGTCTTCAAGAACATCTACATTCTGTGGGTGACAGGACCTTCTCTAGCTGCACCCCAGAGCTCTCAATTTGTATCCCCAGTGATATCAGTCACGTACCCTGAGTGCATTTAAATCTAACCTCAAAACCTTTCTTTCCAGAAGACTTAGTGTCTGTATCTGCTTCATTTTCTAATTTTGGTAGCACCTCTAACTGCTTGTCTTTCTTTCAAAATAATTTCAAATCTAGCAGGATAGAGAAAGCACAGAAAACAGGCAGTTAGATTGATCAGATTAGTATGAAAAGCCATTTAGCAAAGAGGGAATGAGAAGAGTGACAAACTAGTATACTTTAGATCTTTTTTTCTGAACCAGGGAAAATCTGATCATGTTTCTCTATAACAATAATAAAAAACTTTATTTTATTTATCACCTTTAAAAGTGGCATCTCAAAGCAATACAGTAGATGTAAAAACAGATAAAAGGACCACAGATTACAAAGTAAATACAGTGGTGTGAAAAAGTGTTTGCCCCCTTCCTGATTTCTTATTTTTTTGCATGTTTGTCACACTAAAATGTTTCAGATCATCAAACAAATTGAAATATTAGACAAAGATAACATACGTAAACACAAAATGCAGTTTTTAAATGGAGGTTTTTATTATGAAGGGAAAAAAAATCCAAACCTACATGGCCCTGTGTGAAAAAGTGATTGCCCCCCCCTGTTAAAACATAAATCAACTGTGGTTTATCACATCTTTGGAAAGCTGAGTTCAATTTCTCTAGCCACACCCAGGCCTGATTCCTGCCACACCTGTTCTCAATCAAGAAATCACTTAAATAGGACCTGCCTGACAAAGTGAAGTAGACCAAAAGATCCTCAAAAGCTAGACATCATGCTGCGATCCAAACAAATTCAGGAACGAATGAGAAACAGAGTAATTGAGATTTATCAGTCTGGAAAAGGTTATAAAGCCATTTCTAAAGCTTTGGGACTCCAGCGAACCACAGTGAGAGCCATTATCCACAAATGGCGAAAACATGGAACAGTGGTGAACCTTCCCAGGAGTGGCCGGCCGACCAAAATTATCCCAAGAGCGCAGCGACGACTCATCCAAGAGGTCACAAAAAACCCCACAACAACATCCAAAGAACTGCAGGCTTCACTTGCCTCAGTTAAGGTCAGTGTTCATGACTCCACCATAAGAAAGAGACTGGGCAAAAATGGCCTGCATGGCAGAGTTCCAAGACGAAAACCACTGCTGAGCAAAAAGAACATAAAGGCTCGTCTCAGTTTTGCCAGAAAACATCTTGATGATCCCCAAGACTTTTGGGAAAATACTCTGTGGACTGATGAGACAAAAGTTGAACTTTTTGGAAGGTGTGTGTCCCATTACATCTGGTGTAAAAGTAACACAGCATTTAAAAAAGGAACATCATACCAACAGTAAAATATGGTGGTGGTAGTGTGATGGTCTGGGGCTGTTTTGCTGCTTCAGGACCTGGAAGACTTGCTGTGGTAAATGGAACCATGAATTCTGCTGTCTACCAAAAAATCCTGAAGGAGAATGTCCGGCCATCTGTTCGTGACCTCAAGCTGAAGCGCACTTGGGTTCTGCAGCAGGACAATGATCCAAAACACACCAGCAAGTCCACCTCTGAATGGCTTAAGAAAATTAAAATGAAGACTTTGGAGTGGCCTAGTCCTGACCTGAATCCGATTGAGATGTTGTGGCATGACCTTAAAAAAGCGGTTAAGGCTCGAAAACCCTCCAATGTGGCTGAATTACAACAATTCTGCAAAGATAAGTGGACCAAAATTCCTCCACAGCGCTGTAAAAGACTCATTGCCAGTTATCGCAAACGCTTGATTGCAGTTGTTGCTGCTAAGGGTGGCCCAACCAGTTATTAGGTTTAGGGGGCAATCACTTTTTCACACAGGGCCATGTAGGTTTCGATTTTTTTTTCCCTTAATAATAAAAACCTTCATTTAAAAATTGCATTTTGTGTTTACTTGTGTTATCATTGTCTAATATTTCAATTTGTTTGATGATCTGAAACATTTCAGTGTGACAAACATGCAAAAAAATAAGAAATCAGGAAGGGGGCAAACACTTTTTCACACCACTGTATTTACTTTGTAATCTGTGGTCCTTTTATCTGTTTTTACATCTACTGTATTGCTTTGAGATGCCACTTTTAAAGGTGATAAATAAAATAAAGTTTTTTATTATTGTTATAGAGAAACATGATCAGATTTTCCCTGGTTCAGAAAAAAAGATCTAAAGTATACTAGTTTGTCACTCTTCTCATTCCCTCTTTGCTAAATGACTTTTCATACTAATCTGATCAATCTAACTGCCTGTTTTCTGTGCTTTCTCTATCCTGCTAGATTTGAAATTATTCTGAAAATTTTCTTCTTGAAATAACTCATTTGTAAATACCTTTTTTCACTGTTAACATCTTGCAGCAACTCTGCGACAAAATATACACTTAGCTCAATCTGACAGTTCATCCTGCTACCAACATTGAATAAAAAAATTTTTAAGATGTCTCTTATTATGTCTTTATTTAGTGGTTTCATTAGTGACAAAGGCTAAACTTTCTTGGAAAAATGTCTTTTATGTGTTGCGGAAAAAAATGACTTGCTTTAATAAAATATGTTTACAAATCCTTTCACCTGGCTATCTACCTGAATGCCCAACTATCTGAGAAGCCCTCCATGAAACCATGATTGCTATTAATTCATTTTGGGCTCACTGACAGAATTGCTGTTTTTTATGCATGCTAATTTTCTGATTCCTGACTCTGTTTCATGTTTATAGATAAGACTTTATTGATTGCGAAGGGAAATTGATGTACATGTTCATGTATGTTTTTGTAACATACAGATGCAGCCATTCAAAGTGCGCGGCACAGACACGTACCGGAGGTAACTGGCTACAGCCTCGCGCATCACGATGCAAAATACCGCGGTACGTGATTGGTTGACCGAGAGGGGCACTCCTGGTGCGTTGGTCGGTCGTAGAAAGATTTAAATGTCTTTACTGTGCCCGTTTTAGTATTTAATATTTATATGGAATTTTACCACTGAAGGGAAATCTTAGTAACTGAGCATAAAAAGAATAGGAGCATACTGTAACGCGTGTGAAGGCCATAAACGATATTAATTTTGGAACATAAACATACAGTATAAGGCTGGTCTCGGTACTTTAAAGAAAAAATACACACCAGTATTCCATTTCTCCCTAAACATTTTAAGCATCTAAGTCTTTAAGTAACGTGATACCGGAGTCAACAAGCATACTTTTAGAATTTGATTAAAAGGGAATATAATATGGAATCGCGTATCTAAAGAAATTAATAACGATATAATTATATTCATGTACCGCAACACAAGAATAGTACACGTCTGTTGATAATGTTTGTAGGGCTTTTTCAACACTCCTCACGTGATCTTGCCGGTGGCGCTGTGGGTTAGGTTCCTGACTCCCACATCACACGTTGCGTGTTCGAATCCAGCTGGAGCCATGACTTTTTTTTTTAACAAACATTTCTTTGAAAAAATAAAACGTTTCCCTGGGTCAGAGATTAAATAAAACTTCACTCGCACCAAACAAATTTATATTTCTAAATATCACAACATGATCGAATTTAAGTCATTTTAATAACAATGAATAGTCACCTATGCGTTACAATATAAACATTTATATTGATTTAAATCGCGTTTAAATCGCCTTTATTTAAAACCCATAAATAAAGCTGATACTGTTTAGACTTTTAATTATTTAAAACTGTATTACAGCAGCACAATGCACAATGCAACGTAAATCGCTATCTTTGTCTTCTGCGTAATAATGTTCACCTCTCTGTCCAGCAAATTAACAATAGTAATAATAATGAACTTTATTGTATATGGCACCTTTAAAGGTGGCTCCTCTTCTTTTCCAAGAAAGTTTAGCCTTTGTCACTAATGAAACCACTAAATAAAGACAAATATAGAAATCTTAAGATTTTTAAAATACATGACTTCGCTAAAATTTATTTAAAAATAAAAACGATTACAAACGCCAGCGGAGAGAGAGAACAGGGGAGGGATGTTGGTTTTGCATAAGGGGCGGGGCTATGGAAATGACGTCTATTTGGGAATGTGGAGTTACATGTTCTGGCTGTTTGTGAATTATCGTTGTTGACTATGGAGTGTTGAGGTATTGATTTTGTGTAATGCTTTATGTTGAAAATTGAGGTGGATTTTGTTTATGATAAAGAGGGTAAACTGGGAAGGGAGGAGGGTTTGGTTTTGCATAAAGGGCGGGATTATGATAATTGGGGGAATTTGAGAGAGTTTGCGGGCTATTTTTGGTTTGCATTACGAATAATTCGTACAAGATATTGAGATTTGTTGATAATTGGAGGACGGTTTTGCTTTAATGGTTTGATATATTTGATTTTGTATTGTGGTTGTTATCTATGTTTTTGGTTGGTATTATGTTTATATGGTTGTTTTTGTTGGTTGGTCGTTATTATGGTTATTATGTTTATTGTGTCATTTTTGATTATTGGATGTAATAATCAAAAGATAGAGAGAGCACCTTCTTTTTACTTTTGTATCCAAAGGGCCTTGCAGATCAGATTCCCTTCCTCCTACGGAAAGACAGACATGTTTTCACAGTTTAGAAGCTGCTATTCAGACGCAGGCGAGCAGCCCCTAGATAAAACATCAACTTTATTTAAACTCCAACGAAAGTATTAATGGTTTTTAATTACCGTACTCTTATGGAACATGCCACCAGCCATCTGCATTGAATGATTAAAAATAAAAACGATTACGATTGGCACTCCTGTAGCTTTTTCACAAAACCTCCTTTTTCACGAAACTTCCAACAGAGCTGTTCAACCGGTTTTTATCGGGCACCTCATATGTCAGGCGTAAGCGATAAATATACAGTATTTAGCTGAAAAGCTGTACAACACAAGACATTTTGTTACTCTAGGAGGTTTCGTGAAAAAGCACATTGTGCTGCTGTAATAGTTTAAAAAAAAATCTAAACAGTATCAGCTTATTTATGAGTTGTAATTTAAAAAAAAAAGTCCAAAACCGCACTCAAAATGCAATTTAGCACTTTCTGGCAAGAGGAGACCCCCAAATTAATAATGTAACATGCTACTGTTTGTGCATGAACATAGTTACTGTATACTTTTATTTCTTTAGATACGCGATTCCATGTTATTTTTTAATCCCTGGAGGGACCGGGAGTCCATAAGAATCGAGTAATAGGTTTCATTGCGCTTTGACAGATCGTCTTTAAATCAATTGTTGATTTAAAGGTTGACAGTAAATGTTTATATTGTAACGCATACTGTACAGCCTCTATTTCTCTATAAAAATCTAAAAGATCGTTTGCGCAGCCTAAGAGGGGGGCGAATGCACTACAATAGATTAGCATACTGTAGAGGAAAACAGTATAGGCATCGTTGATATGAGGACTTTTGAAACCAAATTTCCCAAATTTAATAAGTGCTTTTCTATATTTATTGTCAATTGATTGTCCATAATATTGCTATTCTAGGCAAGGAGCGCTTCACCCTGCCTGCTGTGGGAAGAGTTGGCTTATTCCTTCCCTGCCTCACAGAGGAAGACCCTGCCAGGCCCTCGTCGACACCGGTTCAACCATCACCCTGCTGCGGCCTGGTGTCCTGCCGGGCACCGAGGCAGCCAGGGCGCTCACCGTGCACTTTGGGGCTGCGAGGGTGAAACACCCCTTCTACCTTGCCCCAGTCCGTGTCGACTGTATCCTGGGATTGGACTGGTTGCAGCAGGTGGGTGGTTGCCTTGACTTGGGCGTAAGGGACGGGGTTCTGCGCTGGGGGTGGCGGGTACCCTCCAGCGGCGAGATCAGGTGGCAGTTTGTGGTGTTGCGGTCACTCTGTGGGGCAGTTCTCCAAGTGGTGCGTGGCCAGCCGGAGGCTGCCAAGCAGTGACCTCGCCGCTGAAGGGCACCTGCCACCCCTGGCGCAGCACCCCGTCCCTCACCTCCAAGGCCTCCCACAGTGCACAAAGTGCCTTACAGACCGGGTAGGGGCAAGCTTATCTCACCGTACTGGGAGTCAGTTCTGGCACGCTCGCCCCGACACCTGCGGCTCCGGCAGGCCCAGGCGACGCCCGCCGCTGCCACCTCCGCTTCCCGCTCTGGTCATCCCACACACCCCGGACACCTCCTGCCCCGCCCACCGCGAAACTGATTCGTTCCCCCTGCCCCACCAACTCTCGCCGGCCCAAGTCAAGGCAACCACCCACCTGCTGCAACCAGTCCAACCCCAGGATACAGTCCTCACGGACTGGGGCAAGGTACTGTAGAAGGGGTGTTCCACCCTCGCAGCCCCAAAGTGCACGGTGAGCGCCCTGGGGGTCCGGCTGCCTTGGTGCCCGGCAGGATACCAGCCCACAGCAGGGTAATGGTTGAACCGGTGTCGACGAGGGCCTGGCAGGGTCTGCCCTCGATGAGGCAGGGAAGAAATAAGTCCCGGCTGTGGCCAACCGTTCCCACGGCAGCAGGTGGGGTGAAGCGCTCCTTCTGGCTTTCCGGAGTGGGGGTAGAGTCGCTCAAGGGCAGCCTTCCCCTCTTTAGGCCACACCGCTCCCGTTTCCCGATGGCCTCCGGAGTCCCCGGGGCTCCAGTGCCCGGTACTCCCGTGCGATGTGTCCCCTCTCCCCACAGCGGTGGCAGATGACCAGCCATCGTCGCTCCCCCAGCATCGCCGCGCTGGGCGTCTCCTCCTCCCCATCTAATTCCCCATGCGCCCCTCCGTTGGTGCCCACCGGTCTCCTCGAATACGGCATCAGCCTGCTCAGCCAGAGCCAGGTCCTGCTCCAAGAGGACCGGCGCAGCCAGCATCACGTGGCACTGCACCTCAGTCGGCACCAGGGCCCAGTGGAACGCTATCTCCTCCGGGAGAGTAGGGTAACCCTGGCGGGCTAAGTAGGCCACGTCTGCGGCTGTTACCTTCACTGTTACCTGGATACCTCTTTATTTAGAACTCACTCTTCCCTCTGCCTGTCTGGCTTCCTTTAATCCTTCTGTTCCCGGATTGCAGCGGGTAAGATATTTTTCCAAGAAAAAAAGAGAAATTAAAAAAAAGATAAATTTCACCAGAGCCCCTTCTCGTGTCTAATTTTTAGTTTAGAAGGATTCAAGCAGGATTTTGGATGAAAGGCAGCGACCTTAATCAAGCCCAAATCATAATTGAACCCATTCAGAGCCTACATTACATTTTAGCGTTTCATTCTGAGCAGAAGACCCTCACACCTGAAGAAGGCTTGCGTTTTCTCCTCTTTTAAGCATGTGTACAATACTGTAATACAACTTAAAATAATTAAAAGTTTAAACAGTATCAACTAAACTCCATTAATATAAGTATAGAGTGGTATTAAATAAATACAGCTTTTTAGTATAGATTACACTTTTCTAAAATGTATTTAAAAAATAAAAATGATTACTAATCTAATCTTTCCACGTTTGATCCCAAAATCCCAAGAAAAATAAATCTAAACGGGGAGAAAGCTATGCTGAAAGTTTATTAATATACTTAGAAGACAAAGATAATTTATGTTGCATTTGTCCGATTGTGAATCAAAAAATACATTTAATTAACTGCTCTCAGTGACGGCTGACAATCCTCCATACACTCAAGTGAAAAATTAGTAATGCCAATGTAAACGTCGTATTTACAATTTGTTGATAATAGAAATGTTAAGTTCTCTAAAGCTTTGTGAGGCAGCAAAAGGCAGCAAAAGATTCGAACACCCTATATTGTAATGAGCTGCTGAGCTGAGAATAGGTTATGTTCCTGCTGTCAGAGGGGGTGGAAAGTGCCCGCGGTCATTTAATTAGTATTACAATTCGCACTGATTCTCTTGCAAAGATATGGACATAAGAATATTCGTGCGTGGTCAAAAACTGGCATTAAGCACTTAAAATTAATATGGTTAACAAGAGTAAACTGTAACATGCTGTAACAAGATCGGCTAAACTGGGATCTATCGCTTACGCCTGAAATTGGAGCTGCTCGCCGCGCAGTGAATAGCGACTAATAAGTCTGTCTTTCTGTGGGGGGGAAGGGAATCTGATCTGATCTGCAAACCTCCAACAGAGCTGTTCAACCGGTTTTTGTTGGGCACCTCAAGTGTCAGGTGTAGCGGCAATGCTTGTTAATAAGACAGAATTAAGTGTTGCGGTGCTTTCCCAAATGAGGCCCCATCTCTCTGTTCATCTCTGTGGTGCAGCCACAGAGAAACTATTCATGCAGGCTGATTTAAAGATGTTTTCTTTTGATAAGGGACAGCTCCCAAATGGGGATGCACTTAGCTAAGCCTGGCTATCATGATCAATGGTCATCCATTGGCGCCTATCTGTCTAGGGAGTGCCAGATGGACATCTGGACTGCATTCCTAGGTGTCAGGAGTAAGTGACTCATATCTCACCTTGATCAACCAATCAGGGACTGGTAGGGCCGAGTAACCCACGTGGGACTCTGATGCCCATGGAACTTTCAGCCAATGAACAAGCTGAAGTTCCTCCAGGTAAAAACAGGCAACACAGAGCTCCAAGACTATTCGAAAGACTATTCTAAAGGAGAATGTGAGAAGAATTCCAGGCCAGGACGGCCCAGGAGCAGAAAGGCTCCCAAGGGCAGGACATTCTCGCAGCGCACCTCCTGACCATCCTGAGACTCAGCCCGGACAACCACGGAAAGGCCAGTGTGTCCGAGTGCCAGAACTTTGCTTTGTTCTAAGAGTCTAGAGCGGAGGTTGCCAGAGAGTAACCAGAGGATCCACCCGAGGTTAGCATCAGCAGCAAGCCTCGTGAACAGGTCGGAACTGTGGACAGCTGAATCACTATTCAGAACTAGCGCTTCATCAGGAACGAACCGGTCCTCTTCCTGACTTGCTGGGACCCACAGTCATCTTTTCTCCTGTGCACAAACTTTGCTAGTTAAAGCCAACACTAACTAGCCGGTCAGTGAGCATCAGCAGCGCACCGTCGCAAGCCGCACAGCACAGGCTGGCACGGAGCCAGAGAGCCCGCAGGAGATCTGAATCCCCAGAGATTGGATGAGTATTCAACTTCAATGCATTACAGCTCGAGAATTCAATTGTTATCCCAACCAATTGATATCAATTTAATTCCTAAGAGTTATGTACTTGTTTTGAGTATCTAATGTAGAAGTTGTAACCAAGTTCAATTACGAAACGGTCTAAATGAATGATATACTGAACGTATGTTCTCTTGATATATGTAACACTTCGTAACTGAGTGAATATATACCTTTTGTATTCTGATAACCCTCTCGATAAGATCTGTTTGGTTTACATGCATATTCTATGTATTAATAAATGTATCCTCGTGTATTAGTACCTGTGTGTGTGCGTTGTTTGAGTTATATCGCATGGTTGGATTCTAAAGCCATTAAAAGAATCATTTTGTGATTTACGGCTACAATTAATAATTGTCCCCGTAAATGCCCAAACCCTACAGAACTGGTGCCTTCAGAGAGCACACTACACAGGTGTAAGCGATAAATATATTTAGCTGAAAAGCTGTACAACGCAAGACATTTCGTTACTCTAGGTTTCGTGAAAAAGCACATTGTGCTGCTGTAATACAGTTTAAAATAATTAAAAGTCTAAACAGTATCAGCTTATGTATGGGTTGTAATTTAAAAAAAGTCAAAAACCTCACTCAAAATGCAATTTAGCGCTTTCTGGCAAGAGGAGACACCCAAATTAATAATGTAACATGCTACTGTTTGTGCATGGATATAGTTATACTGCTATTTCCTTAGACACGTGATTCCATGTTTTATTTTGAATCCCCGGCGGAACCGGGCATCCATAAGAATCAAGTACTGTAATAGGTTTATTCCATGCTGAAAAAAAGAAGAAAGAAAACACATTCCATAAGAATCAGCGCCTTTATATAGCGCCTTTAAAGGTGGCTTCTCAAAACGCTTTACAGGATAAAAACAACAATAAAAACAACAATATTGTGTTTCATTGCACTTTGACAGATCATCTTTAAATCAACTGTTGATTTAAAGTTTGACAGTAAATGTTTATATTGTAACGCATACAGCCTCCATTTCTTAATAAAAATGTAGCCTAAGAGGGGGGGTCTGCTCTCACAATCCTCCATATACTCAAGTGAAAAATTAATAACGCCAATGTAAACGTCGTACTTACAATTTGTTGATAAAAATGTTAAGTTCTCTAAAGCTTTGTGATAGTTTACCCAGTGTTACTAAAAATGACTTGGATTCGAACATGTTGTGATATTTAGAAATATAAAAGTCAATTAATTGTCCATTTCTCTATTTATGTCTTTATTTAGTGGTTTCATTAGTGACAAAGGCTAAACTTTCTTGGAAAAATGTCTTTGCTGTCTTGCTGATAGGTTAAGCTTTCGAAACTCAGCCCCAAAGTCATGTGACTGATTTTTCGCTCTGTTACGTTGGTTAAACGCAATGATCACAAGCACCACCATGGTAACTGGGATGTGTAGTTTTTAATTCAGTTTGAATTATAACTGTACGTACTGTCTTCATATTTGGCCAGGGCTTTAAAGAGAGGGCGCGCCAAAAAAATTTCGGTGCCATCGTCTCCGCTTTAAAGGTACCCCCGTCGCGGAAGAATTTGACCTCGGAACGTTTGCCCAGCGTACCCATATGATAAAGAAATAAATGATTTTTTTTGTTTATTTCTTTTGCACATTTATTTGAACATTTCCATTGACTGTACAAGCACTTGGAAACTGTCCAATCCCTAGTTCATCAGGCATTTTCGTTTCATAATTTCTTAAAATGAAAATGATTTACTTTATTTCCCTCACGGGATCAAGAAAGTATCTATCATCTATCTAAACTATGGGACAGAATTCTGGGGTCTCCCTATACCAGAGATTACGGTATGGCTTCAGAATGGAAATTGGCTGACACCATCTGACACCCCTCTGATTGGGGAAAAAAAGATGTGCCGATCTGCTGTACACACCAGGAAGACTACAACATATGTTGTTTCTATTCGAAACAAATATTTTAAAAGTTTAATTAAGAAGTAAAAACCTTACAGCGTACACAGATTTCTAAGCTGAATAGGAGTTTCGCGCATAAAAAGTGGTTATTAACTATCGAAACCTGTTTTATTTATTTTATTTTTATTTAGATTAAGAGTTCCCGTCACCCCCATTTCCATTTAAATCGCAAACCCGTGTTTAATTAAATGTCTTTTAACGTAAATCGTTATCTTTGTCTTCTGCATAATAATGTTCACCACTCTGTCTAGCAAATTAATAATAAACTTTATTTTATATAGCATTTTAAACAAATAAGTAATTAGATTGCTCATAAATCTAATCACTTATTCTACATAAACACAGGGTAATTGCTCTCTGAAAATGCTCTTTTTCTTGTTCGTTTTGGAGACCTTGATCGAAACTGATTTGAGATGTCAGAACGGATTTATTTCCTGTATATTTGTGTGTGTGCATTTCCTACATTGGTTTGTCTGTCAAGATTTTAACTTTATATTTAGGCTCAGATTTCAACTATAAATCATACACTTACTAGCAGTAAATACTGCTGTTTTGCTCCCTCTTACCACAAAAATATTAAAAATAATGTATTGTAGCTGGAATTAACTTTTTTTTAACGTGTCTCTACCTACTGCGACTTGGACACGGAATGATTAAAGATGGCGAAAACTCAGGCACCAAGAGATGGGGGGGGGGGGGGGGTGTCTTTCCGCCTCCATAACTAAAATACCAAATAGGAGTAGTTTTTAATTCAGTTTGAATTATAACTGTACGTACTGTCTTCGTATTTGGCTAGGGCTTTAAAGAGAGGGCGTGCCAAAATTTTTCGGTGCCGTCGTCTGCGTTTTTTTCCCTGTCGCGGAAGAATTTGACCTCGGAACGTTTACCCAGCGTAATTATTGTATTTCATTGCACTTTGACAGATTGTCTTTAAATCAATTGTTGTCAGAATATCCCGACCTCCAAATAAGAACAAAATTGCAATGATTTTATTAACTGGCTGTTTCAGTAACTTAAAGTATATATTTAAAGTAATAATTTAACAATATATGTAAATGTTTTAAGATATGTCTATGTTGTGAATGTCTGTAGATTGTATCTTATTTTTATTCACGTTAATTTTATAAGGGAAAGTGTCATAGAGACGACTCCCTTACCCCCCATCTTGATTAAAATACTTTTATTTTTTCACAATCTGGCAATGCCAGACAGAATTCACATTCGCTGCAGCCAAATGGCCTCGTAGATCAGAAAATCAAGGAACAAAACAATTATCGCGCCCGGCTCCTCAATGGAATAGCTTTAACTTGTTAATGCGTTGGTGTAACAGTCCGGGTGTGGCAAGCTTCTAATGTCTCCCGACTTCAGTGAAAGGAACCCGTCTTTCATTGGAAGACAATGAACATATTCTACCCGTACATGAAAATATAATGCTGGCGCAGTGGGGTGCTGTACCAGCTGTCAAAAAAAAGTATTTAAAAAAAAGTCAATTGAGTGTCCATAATATTGATATTTTGCTACTGTATTGCTAATTGCTATTGCTATTGAGTCTCTGTGTCTACAGTACATTGTTTGTAAACAAACCGGTTTCACAGGTATTTTCAACCCCCAGCCACTGTTGTTTCATCAGTTGTTATCCTGTAAAGTGGTTTGAGAAGCCATCTTTAAAGGCTCTATATGAAATAACGTTTATTATTATTATTAATATTGATGATATTCTTCCTCCCAGGACTTGTAAAATTGTTGTTGTTATTGTTGTTACCCTGTAAAGCACTTTGAGAAGCATACTGTCCAGCATATTGTATTTCATTGCACTTTGACAGATCGTCTTATAATCACTTGTTGGGGGAATAACCCCCTAGAGGATATTCCCCCAAGAGGATATAGAGGATATCCCCCAAGAGGTATCCAGGTAACAGTGAAACGGGCGTACAGTCTGGGGAGATCGCCCGTTTTCCATGTAAATAGTTCCCTGGTTCCGCACCCCTTGGTGTTTCTCTCTCTCTCGGGCCCGCAGTCTTGACGGGTTGTCTTGTGTCTCTCTCTCGTCTGGGCGCGGGAGTGCTGCTGGCGGGTGGTGACGGAGAAGAAATAAAGCGCAGTTCTTAACTCCACAAGCCTGAGTCTCTGTGTTCATCCTCAACGAACCCAAATTCATTACATTGGTGTCAGAAGCGGGAGGATGGACAGTGAACGGCCGATGTCGGACTCAGAGAAGCGCCGGTTCCCCCAGCAGCCGAGTGACCCCCTAAAGCACCTTTTGGGGGCGAGCAGCAGCCGCCAGCGGCCAGGACGACCCCTCAGCACCGCCAGTGCTGGAGCAGCACCCCTGCTCCAGCCTGCGCCGGTGAGACCGAGCCGTTATAATGGGGAGGTCCCATGGCAAATGTCTGAGGCCCAGTTCCAGATGGCGGCCTGGGCAAATGGCTGGTCTCAGGTGGAGATGGCGGGCCACCTAGGGGATGGCAGGTCCTGGAGGGGAAGGCCTGCCAGGCGTTGCTGGATGTACCTGGGGACCAGCGGTACAACTACGCGGCGTTGGCGACAGCCCTCTGGAGGCGTTTTGGCAGGAGAGGGGAGGCGCCGGGACTGCTGCGGGCAAAGTTGGCCCAACGCTGCTGCCTAGCGGGAGAGCCACTGGGTCCGGTCGCCACAGACGTGGCCTACTTAGCATGCCAGGGTTACCCTACTCTCCCGGAGGAAGCCCGCCCTGGAGCAGGCCCTGGCTCTGGCTGAGCAGGCTGATGCCGTATTCGAGGAGACCGGTGGGCACCAACGGAGGGGCGCATGGGGAATCAGATGGAGGAGGAGACGGCCAGCGCGGCAACGCCGGGGGAGCGACGACGGCTGGTCATCTGCCACCGCTGTAGGGAGAGGGGGCACATCGCCTGGGAGTGCCAGGCGCTGGAGTCCCAAGGACTCCAGAGGCCGTCGGGAAACGGGAGCGGGGCGGCCTAAAGGGGGGAAGGCCGCCCTTGAGCAACGCTACCCCCGCTCCGGAAGGCCAGAAGGAGCGCTTAACCCCACCTGCTGCCATGGGAAGAGTTGGCCACAGCCGGGGCTTATTTCTTCCCTGCCTCATTGAGGGCAGACCCTGCCAGGCCCTTGTCGACACCGGTTTAACCATCACCCTGCTGCGGCCTGGTGTCCTGCCGGGCACCGAGGCAGCCGGACCCCCAGGGCGCTCACTGTGCACTTTGGGGCTGCGAGGGTAAAAACACCCCTTCTACCTTGCCCCAGTCCGCGAGGACTGTATCCTGGGGTTGGACTGGTTGCAGCAGGTGGGTGGTTGCCTTGACTTGGGCATGAGGGACGGGGTGCTGCGCTGGGGGTGGCGGGTGCCCTCCAGCGGCGAGGTCAGGTGGCAGTTTGTGGTGTCGGGGTCGCTCCGTGGGGCAGTTCTCAGAGCGGTGCACGCCCAGCCAGAGGCCGCCAAGCAGTGACCTCGTCCAACCCCAAGATACAGTCCTCGCGGACTGGGGCAAGGTAGAAGGGGTGTTTCACCCTCGCAGCCTCAAAGTGCACAGTGCAAAGTGCATTCAAGGGCGGCCTTCCCGCCTTTAGGCCGCCCCGCTCCCGTTTCCCGACGGTCTCCGGAGTCCTTGGGGCTCCAGCGCCTGGCACTTCTGGGCGATGTGTCCCCTCTCCCCACATCGGTGGCAGATGACCAGCCGTCATCGCTCCCCCAGCATCGCCGCGCTGGCCGTCTCCTCCTCCCCATCTGATTCCCCGTGCACCCCTCCGTTGGTGCCCACCGGTCTCCTCGAATACCACTGGGAATACCCTACTCTCCCGGAAGAGGCCCACCGGGAGATAGCGCTCCAGGCGCTACCTGATGCTGGCTGCTCAGCCAGAGCCAGGGCCTGCTCCAAGGGGACCGGCGCAGCCAGCATCAGGTAGCGCCTGGAGCGCTATCTCCCGGTGGGCCTCTTCCGGGAGAGTAGGGTAAGTAGGCTACGTCTGCGGCGACCGGACCCAGTGGCTCTCCCGCTAGGCAGCAGCGTTGGGTCAACCTTGCACGCAGCAGTCCCGGCGCCTCCCCTCTCCTGCCAAAACGCCTCCAGAGGGCCGTCGCCAACGCCGCGTAGTTGTACCGCTGGTCCAGCAACGCCTGGCAGGCCTTCCCCTCCAGGACGGCGGTGAGGTGGCCCGCCATCTCCACCTGAGACCAGCCGTTTGCCCAGGCCGCCATCTGGATATGGGCCTCAAACATTTGCCATGGGACCTCCCCATTATAACGGCTCGGTCTCACAGGCGCAGGCTGGAGCAGGGGTGGCGGGCTGGACCCCACTGGTCTGGCGTCTCCTTCCTGCCACATGGCCTGAGGGGACCCGGGAAAGGGCCCCCCTTCCGCTGAGTAGGTCACCGTGGGGTAGCCCTGATAAGGGCTGTGGCCACTGACGGTGCTGAGGGGTCGTCCCAGCCGCTGGTGGCTGCTGCTCGCCCCCAAAAGGTGCTTTAGGGGGTCACTCGGCTGCTGGGGGAACCGGCGCTTCTCTGAGTCCAACATCATCGACCGTTCACTGTCCATCCTCCCGCTTCTGACACCAATGTAATGAATTTGGATTCGTTGAGGACGAACACAGAGACTCAAACTTGTGGAGTTAAAAACTGCGCTTTATTTCTTCTCCATCACCACCCGCCAGCAGCACTCCCGTGCCCAGACAAGAGAGAGACACAAGACAAGCCCGCCAAGAGCGAAGAGCGCGGGCCCGAGAGAGAGAGAGAGAGAGAGAGAGAGAGAGAGAGAGAGAGAGAGAGAGAGACCAAGGGGTGCGGAACCAGGGAACTATTTACATGGAAAATGGGCGATCTCCCTAGACTGTACGCCCATTTCACTGTTACCTGGATACCTCTTGGGGGATATCCTCTATATCCTCTTGGGGGATATTCCCCCAACAAGTGATTATAAGACGATCTGTCAAAGTGCAATGAAATACAATATGCTGGACAGTATGCTTCTCAAAGTGCTTTACGGGATAACAACAACAATTTTACAAGTACTAGGAGGAAGAATATCATCAATATTAATAATAATAATAAACTTTATTTTATATAGTGCCTTTAAAGGTGGCTTTTTAAAAAAAATTTAAATGCATTTGCATCTGCACACAGAGCAGTGTTTACTTGAACATGGAGATGCCATACTGAATAGTTCCTGCACACAACCATTGCAGCGGAATTTGCATCGTTTGGCAGGGCTATGATTCATACAAGTGGTGGTGGATTTGGAGACAAAATGTATTTACATTGGGTTGCTGTAAGTGGAGCACTAATAACCCCAAAGCTCTACTTATTTTACAAGAGAATGCACCTGTCAAGCTGGACAGTATGCTTCTCAAAGCGCTTTACAAGATAACAACAACAATTTACAAGTTCTGGGAGGAAAAATATGATCAATATTAATAATAATAATAAACTATTTTATATAGCGCCTTAAAAGGTGGCTCCTCAAAGCGCTTTACAGGATAACAACCGATGAAACAACAATGGCTGGGGGTTGAAAATACCTGTGAAACCGGTTTGTTCACAAACAATGTACTGTAGACACAGAGACTCAGTAGCAATAGCAATTAGCAATATCAAAATAGCAATATTATGGACACACAATTGACTTTTTTTTAAAAAAACTTTTTTGACAGCTGGTTTTTGTTGACAGCTTGACACAAGTTTAGCAGTGAAAAGACCACGGGCATTCTTCCTCCCCCCTACATTGTCAGAGTAGAATATAATTTATTATTAGCACAATTTATTACAGTGCTAAATTTAATATTATTGATTACTAATAGTTTATGCTAACACCTAGCTTTCTTAACACGAGAAGTAATACCGTAAGTAAGTACTGTAAGTACTTACTGTACTTAAGTACTACTACTGTAAGCAAGTTAAGGAGTAAGGGGTTTTGAAGGGGGGGGGGGTGTCTTTCGCTGGAAGACTCGCCCCCTTCTACTTTGAAAATACCTGTGAAACCGGTTTAATTCGTAACAGCCAGCACTCCCGCAGAGAGTGATGAAAACCGCACAGTGCCAGGCGAATGCACATTAATATGTTGGGCTTTTGGGCTCAGGTGGATTTGCGCCCTACAGTTCAACCTGCGGTACCGCTGTGTACTGTACATACAGAACGAACGTGTTATTTTGAAATGTAACAATGTCAATATAGTGTAGTGTCCATAATATTTGCTATTTTAGTTTTTCAAAGAAGTGTTTCTGTTAAAAGAAAACTCATAGCGATTGCTGGATTCGAACACCCGACTTCACACTTATACAGTACTGTAAATCAGTCACTTAAGCCGTGACGCCACCGAGGCAAGTCATGTGACGCACACTGAAACAGCAATACAGATATTGCAGTAATATGGTTGGAAGGTCAACCATATGTAAGACTTTGGTGCTTAAAATGTTTAGGGAGAAATTGAGTATTGGTGTGTATTTTTTCTTTAAAATACCAATAACAGCAACATAAAGTTTACATAATATTTTTATGTTCCTAAATTAATATCGTTTATGACCTTCGTTATGCTCCTCTGCATTTTATGCTTCCCTTTAGTGGTAAAATTCCATATAAATATTCAATACTAAGCAGATTAAAATGTGCACAGTAAAGAGATTAAATGATTAAATCTTTTCACTAACGACCAATACACCACATTATCTTCCGTGTCGCATTAACATTGGAATGTTTTTTTTACAAGTGTCAAAAGAAGCGATACACAACCTGTCTCCTCTATAACTCTTCAGTTTACAGAGAAATTCCCCCAGAGCCTCACAACATTGTCCAATAATACTCTTCTTGTGTCTAATTTTTAGTCAAGCAGGATTTGAGCTACAGACCATAACAGACCAAAAAACAGAATCCACCTGCGATTCGGATGTTAACCAAACATGTTTACAAAGAAAGTGAAATACAATAATACTACCAGCTATATAGATACATAGATTTAGATATTTAGATCCTTAAATTTATATCATTATTAATTTATTTAGATACTGTACGTGAATACATATTCTCGATTATAAAACAGATAATTCCGGTCCTGGAATCTGACTGTCTGACACCCTTCTGAAGCAGTACCATAATCTCTGGTATACGGACACCCCAGAAATTTGACTTTTTACTGTGTGATAAATTTTAAAGACTACTTCTTAGCGTAGATAAGAAAGCGTAGATAAAAAGCTTTGATTCTCATGTATCTGATACAAGTATCTTTTAATACAGTCTTTGTTGTGCTCTTGAGGATCCTTGTGATATTTTGATCTCTGGTTGAATGATAAGTGTCGCAATTTAAATAATTTCCATTGTTAGAAATTATGAAACGCTCTGTTAAAAGCAAGGGAGTTTTTATGTCCGTTATAGTAAAAGAAAATGCCTGACAAAGTAGGGCTTGGACAGTTTCCAAGTGCTTGTACAAATGTGCTAAAAAAATGAACAAAAAAAAGTCATTTGTTCCTTTATCATATTGGCTAGCTAATGTCCTGTCCTTGTTAGTTAGATCAACGAAATGCTGTGGTGTTTGTCAAAGAAAAAAATAAAGTCTTTTCATTTAAAATGACGGTTAGAAAGAATGTGGACCAGCGTAATACTTTGAGTTTACAGCTTGTCCAACGTCATTCATTATTAATACTATTAGTAATCTAGAAGAAGTAAATCTTCGGTAAAGGCTTTGATGCATAAAATATTTCTGCATAATTAAAATATTTATGATAAAGGTAGGTTGTGTACTTTTGCCCAACTGAGCAATCTTGCTTTCATAAAATATACCAACTGTGTAATACACAGTTTAAATTTAAAAGCTCAAATGCTGTACATGAGAGGTTAAGCTTTATTGGCTCCTCCTGGCGGTTTTACAAGGTGATTCCGGATATTTTCCGGTATGACGTCAAATGACCCGTTACACCGCGTGATACTGCGTTTTGATGCGACATGCCCACCGCGGTGTACCGTGAAATACCCCACGCAGTTTGAATGGCTGCATCTGTATGTTTACACGGATACTGAAATGAGGATTGTATTTTAGATTTTGTGTAGTTGCTAGCATTGAAATTTGTGTTGGATGCAAATGAACTGAAGGAATGGGCAAACATAGCTGATGCTGATCTACAGAGCCAGCATCTTAAGATGTTTAAATTTAGAGGCAATTTGTTTAAATAAATAACTAGGTATGGATACTGATGTGCAAGAGAGGTGGAAAGGCTGTTTCCTTAAGCCAGCACTACAAAATAATTTAGGTGGGTAGCTGCGTCAGCATGCGTAGGTTGCAAAGGAAGAAGTAATAGGTTTATTCCATGCTGAAAAAAAAGAAAACACAACGTTTTTGTGGAGCCTTCTTCAGGAGGATAAAATAATTTATCCTCAGTGTGATGCTGCCATCTCACAGTGGGTTTCTAACACTGTGTATAGTTCCATCCATACAGTGCCTTTACTTCCATCCATTTTCTAATCTCTTTATCCAGTATAGAGGATTTGGATCCTATCCCAGCAAGCAACGGACACAAGGCAGAATACACCCTGCCATCACAGGACATATGTGTATGAATATAATTATATATGAATATAATTATATCGTTATCAATTTCTTTAGATACACGATTCCATATTATATTCCCTATTAATCAAATTCTAAAAAGTATGTGTTTTTTTACTGCAATAACGAGCATAAGTATTCACAGAAAAGGTTAAAACATTATAAACTTAATATAGTCAGAAGGAGCACGTAAAACTTTTTCCAAAATAACCACAGTATGTAACTGTATGAAAGATTTTGATGCTTAAAATGTTTAGGGAAGAAAGTGGAATACTGGTGTGTATTTTTTATTTAAACTACCAATACCAGCCATATACAGTTTACATAATATTTTTGTGTTCCCAAATTAATATTGTTTATGACCTTCAGATGTGTTATGTTCCTCTTCTTTTTATGCTCAGCTACTAAAATTTCCCTTTAGTTGTAAAATTCCATATAAATATTCAATATTTAGACGATTAAAACAAGCACAGTAAAGAGATTAAATTATTAAATTGTTTCACTAACAACCAATGCACCACGAGGGCCCCTCTCGGTCATTTTGGCCAGCCAAATCACATATTGCGGTACATTGCTGTGTACTGTGGGTAATTTCGCACAGTACGGGGTTGTACCGTGCATTTTAAATTGCTGCATCTGTATAAATGCTAGAAAAAGTATTTTACCTACCTTCATTCTTCATAATGTAATCCACAATTTGTCCAACTGTATCAACATTGCATTCACTGAAGGTATCGTTCATATCTGTAAAAAATATTGATGAAGTGTCAAAACATGAAAACTTCAATTAAAATTCTGAATGAACAGTAAAAAATTCACATAGAATTTTTGGTTTACTTTTAAAATAATGCATTGCTGTATAATTAGTACATAATCAATTAATATAATATTAATATAAGGCTTGTACAAAACTTTCTAATTCTCCTTCTAAAGTATTTGTTAATATGCCATGATTATATTGGCATATTGGAAAACCTATCTAGTTTACTAATGACATCAGAATTTACATCATTGATAAAAACTTTGAATATCTGTGGATCCAAAGCATATCCCTGTGGAATTCCAATAAATATATTGCCCCACTTTAAGCATTCATTCATTATCTGCACTCTCCATTTGCTGCTACCCAATTCTCATTTAAAAAAAATAATAATAATAATAATTGCTTACACTTATATAGCGCTTTTCTGGACACTCCACTCAAAGCGCTTTACAGGTAATGAGGACTCCCCTCCAACACCACCAATGTGCAGCATCTATCTGGATGATGCGATGGCAGCCATAGTGTGCCAGAACGCTCACCACACATCAGCTATTAGTGGGGAGGAGAGCAGAGTAGTGAAGCCAATTCATAGATTGGGATTATTAGGAGGCCATGATTGGTAAGGGCCAATGGGAAATTTGGCCAGGACGCTGGGGTTACACCCGTACACTTTTCGAGAAACGCCCTGGGACCTTTAATGACCACAGAGAGTCAGGACCTTGGTTTTACGTCTCATCCGAAGAACGGCACCTGTTTACAGTATAGTGTCCCCGTCACTATACTGGGGCATTAGGACCCACATGGACCGCAGGGTGAGCGCTCCGTGCTGGCCCCACTAACACCTCTTTCAGCAGCAACCTTAGATTTTCCCAGGAGGTCTCCCATCCAGGTACTGACCAGGCTCACACCTGCTTAGGTTCAGTGCGTTGCCAGTTGTGAGCTGCAGAGTGATATGGCTGCTGGCCAAACAAACAAATTTCCCTGTGCTACCATCTATCAATCACCTGTGATTAACCAGAAAATTAACCTTGTATGAAGAAATGTATGAAGGCATTATGAAAACTGAAATACAACATACCATATGTTCTGTGTGTAACTATTCTATGTAACTCTTAGTATTGTTGTTTGATTAAAGAACCCTAATAAGGTTAAGCAAGTCAAATTATGTACTGTACAACTGGTAGGACAACATTGCGTCCAGGTATCTATTAATATTGTCTGTATTCTAAACTACACACATTTAACCCAGGAATGCTCACTGACACTTTGTTCAAATTCATGAATACAAAAGACAGTACATGTGCTCCTTTAGATTTTTTTTTTCCCCCCAAAAGAGGAATGTTATGATATTCTTCTGTTGTTAAAGTCATTGCTACCTTGGATGGGTCAATGTTATTGCATATTAGGCAATATTGTTCACAAATGAACATACTATCTCATATAAATGCAAAAAGTTTTTTGTTTAAATGCAATACTATGCGTTTCAAATTCAATTTGTTCTCCTGGCGCTAATAAGCTTTCATAAATTTGTTCTGCATTTCAAGTAAGATCTGTTTTAACTGTTAACATCCATTCTCCACTAACTCAATATCTATGTTATCATATTGTAGCGGCAAGGCTTATTAAAAATACAGGAATTAAGCTTGCTGCTCCCTTGCCAGTCCCTCTCTCCTTCATCTCAGTGGTGCTGGATACAGAGAGGCCATTCCATTTGGTTCACATTTAAGGTGTTTTTCTAGCTAATAGAGCTTCCTGATAAGGAACAACTCCCAATGCTGAGATTCTCCAGCTACAAAATGCTAATAAATGGTCATCTCTGGCGCCTTACTGTCTGGGAGATTCCAAGGGAGAGTCTCATCCTAGGTTGTTTACAACCATAATGTCAGAGAGCATTGTTACTAATCTTCCACCTCAATCAGCCAGGAACTGGTAGGGCAGGGTAACCCCACATGGGTCTCGAATGCCCACGGAACTTTCAACCAATGAACGACCGTAGTTCCTCCAGGTAAAACGGGCTACACAGGACTCCTCCATGCCCCTCCTGGACTTTTTTTCAGACTCGGCTCGGAAACCATGTAACGGCCAGTGTGTCTGAGTGTCAGGACTTTCCTTTGTTCTAAGAGTCGAGAACGGAGGTCGCCAGCGCGTAACCAAAGGATCCACCCGAGGTGAGCCCAACAGCAAGCCTCATGAACCCACCGCGAACGCTCACCTGATCAACAAGTGAACTACGGTCGGAACTGTGGACAGCTTAAATTCAGGATTCAGGGCTAGTGCTACATCGGGAACGAACCGGTCTTCTTCCTGTCTAAAGAGTGTGACCTGCTTGGACCCGCAGTCACTTTCCATGTGCACAAACTCTCGCTAGTAAAGCCAGAACTAACTAGTCGGTCTTCAGAGAGTCACTGCCAGCGCGCCACAGCAGAAATCTCTCCCTCCTTCTACGTCCCACAACACCAGCACTGCCTGGCACCGGGCTAGAGAATGGCAATAGAACATAGCAACAGCCTGCCACTGTTCCTTTGTGTCCGCGGGAGATCTGAATCCCCACAGATTGGATGAGTAGTCAACATTCTGCATTACAGCTCGAGAATTCAATTGTTACCTCAATGCCAGTTGATATCAATTTAATTCCTATGAGTGATGTACTTGCTTCTGAGTATCTAGTGTAGAAGCTGTAATCCAAGTTCATTTACGAAACGGTATAAATGAATGATATACTGAATGTATGTCCCTCTTGGTTTGTAACTCTTCGTGATCGAATATATAACTTTTGTATTCTGCTAAACCTCACTGATGAGATCCGTTATGTTTATATGCACATTTTATGTATTAATAAATGTACTGTCGTGTATTAGTATCCGTGTGTGTGCGTTGCTGTTGTCCCGCAAGGTTGGTCTTCTAATAGCCATCAAAGAATTATTTTGTGACTTACTGCTACAATTAATAATTGTCCCAGTAAATGCACAAAATCCCTACATTTATTTGTGTCTCGTGAGAGGATGCCTACAATATTTCACTTCTCTTAAATTGGGACACATTCGTTCAAAGTTTTTTTCTCCTATAACGTATAACAGTAAACTTTTAATTTGGACTCAAGCCAATACAGTTTCAAAATAAACATAAAAGTTCACCCACTCCCTGGATTACATTAGGGATCAGTTCCCCAAGTTTTTACATAACCCAAATCTTACATTAAAGATGGAAGTGACCCTTTCTTAGCCATTGAGTAAGCACATACAAAGATGTACCTTTCATGATATTGTAGTGATCCTCCCTTATTTGCTGCCCTGGCTGTGACAGTGAGAAAGACAGAATGAAGTAAAAACAGGAGACTATAGCTCTGCTCTCACCAGTGTTTATTGTCCTTTAATGGTTTATGGGTGTGTATACTAATTAGGGAAGGGGTAGAGAGCTAGAGAGAATGTACAGCAGCAACAGCTAGCAGATAGAGGAAGAAAGAAAACTTGCGTTTACATAGGATAAAGAAATGAAATAATGAAAACTTTATAACTAGAATAACTAAACCCCAAATATAAAAACCACAAATTAAAACGCTGTTAAGGCTATAGATAACTACTGAAGTGTAGAATGTAAGAATTTAGATACAACAGGTAACACCTAGCTTGTGCCAACATTTCCAGCTTCAAAGCAAAGGGATGTTTGGTTGAGATATAGGGCTTTCAGATTCACTGATCAAAGCAATCGTCAAGTTTACCTTAGTTAATGAAGTTCTGGGTAAATGATTAAATGTCAATCAACAATTCCAGAAAGACACCAAATAAGAGAATGGTGAAACAGAGCGCAAAAAAGACAATAGACAAGATGACAAGAATATCGGAGGAGAGAGTTCCTTGTTCTAGATCACCTGGGAAGACCAGATTGAAGCTAAGTATTTGAACCTTGTTAAGAGGACTTGCTATTCTGCGTATTTTTAGGGAACTTTTAATTTCCCATGTAAAGAATCTCCCAGTTAAAAATGACCTCACCTGATTAGTGGGTGCATTCTTAAAATAGGGAGTTTTTTAGATAGGAAGGTTACCATTTATTTGGTGGCATCTGAGTTTGCATAGAGATTTTTTAGCAGGTTGTATTCTATACAGTTTAGAACGCAACTTCTCCTATTCTTGGCCTTTGTTGACCAATTTATATATGAGGCCTCTGGGGCACCTTAATTCTAATATTTTACATATGGTAACTAATGTGTTCTATAAGCTGTGTGTTGTTAAGTGTGTGTGTTGTCACTGTTAAATAAACATTTAACTAAATGTGCCTGGATTATTACTGTGCCAAAGAACCAAGAATTCATGTGTGTTTAACTACACCAACCACTCAGGTATATTCTTGACAAAATCTTTAGAAGTTGGGTGTTATGATTATTTATTTTACTTATTGATTAATCGACTTTGTCAGTTCCTGATGTTCTCCATTTCCATAACCCCCTATTTGTAACAATATACAGCACATAAATTAGAAATACATTTTAAATAATTTATAAAAACTGTACATTTTCATACTTAAACTATGAAACACAATATTCACAGAAAAAATAAAAGGAATAAAATAACTTGAGTGCTTCTCTCAAATGTTTGCTATAAGGATTACCCACAATTTGAAATGAAAAAGTGCAAGATAAATGCACTGAAGTGCAAGATAAATAAACAGATGGAACCATTCAGATTGTGTGTTGGATGTATTTTAGTATGCAGCAGGATACTGAAATATCATTCAGGACACTAAACTTTATACTGGCCAAAGAAGATCAATAGGTGGCACTTGTGGTGCATTCATTTACAATAATGTTTCACTACTGTAATTCTTTAAATCAGCTTAACAGGGAATATTAATATGGAATTCTGTAACTAAAGGGAAACTTTTGTATCTAAAACTAAAAATAACCCAAGTATAATAACATTTCTAAACATCAATAACAATATTAATTTAATAATTAATAATGAAAAATGTTATACATGTAAAGCAGGGAGTTTCAAATAAAAATATCAAATAAGGTACACAACAGTATTCCATCTTCTTCATAATCATTTCCTGCATCAACATCTTTAACTCAGTCAATTTGTTGTGGTTATTTTAGAAAAGTGTTGACGTACTCCTTTAACTACATCTGCTGAAGTGGAAAATCAAATACAGATCAGTGTGCCATAATTGGTGGCTCAGTGGGTTATTTCCTTGTAAATTGTATAGTACCACGTAAAATATGATAAAATATTTATATTTGCCTTTATGGAGTACTTTCTAAAGGTTTGGACCACATTAAAATGTTTCCTTTATTCTCTTTTTGGTGTATACAATTTTGTAGGGGTTCCACATAATTTACTTTTGTTCTTAGAACATTATTAAACAATGAAAGGAAGTGCAAAGGAAAAGAACATTAGTTCTTGCATGAATATAAACAGCTGTATTTATTAAAGCAGCTTCAAAAATATTTTTTCAAACTAAGAATATAGAACAGTGAAACATATTGGTTCTACAGAATCTAATCACAGCACACATTTCATTTCTGCTGTGAAAAATGCCTTCAGAAGAGATATCTGCTTTTTTTCAGCTACAGTTAGCATGAAATTAACAATTTGAATCAAGACAGTGAACAATATAGAAAAAAACAATATAGAATATGAAGAAAGTAAGAAACAAGATGTGAAAAGATGTTACAATATGCCAAGAGGAATCAGATATTTTAAACTAAGTTGTATTTTTTCCATAAGAAAGCTTTTCCTGGAAGATAACATTTCAAGAAAGAGGGAAGTGTACATCTTGTATTTATTATCATCTTTGCTTAGATTGCTTTACTCCTTTCTAGAAAAGCATAATGACTCATAATGTATTACTCAGAAAATATTTATTACTGGTGTCACTGAAATCTAATTTAGTAATCATTTCGTGAATGAAATGGTTGCAACAAAATCCCCTTCTGTAGGTGAGCTCTTACTAATTGAGAAGGAATGTTACACAACCATGGGGCTATTTGTATTACACATGAACAACACATCTTAATGGAGAGTCTATTTATAATATGTATAAATATAATTTAATTACTTCATAAATTACTTAGTAGCATAATATTTATACATAGCAAACAAAGCAAAGTACTGCCTCTATGCACAGTTTGTCATCTGTATGTAGATAACTATACAGTTTTAGGAAATGCATTAACAGTGAATTTTTTTTTTTTAAATTATACAGTAGGTGTCAGTTCAAGCCAGGGCCTTTGTAGCAATACAAATGATCACTCACATTATTTATGTACCAATCAATTATTAACTCAGAAAGTAAAATTAAAAGCAATCTTTCTCAGGATATTGGTGTGAGCAGAAATGGACTTAAATAATACTACAATTGCTTAATAGTTCATCATTTTAAAAACAACTAGATTTACAACAAAAACACTCCATCAGATTTAAAAACAACTCAAGTTTACTTAATTGCAGCTGGACTTTCAGGCAGGTGAACACAAATGATCAAAGGGGATATCCTGGGTTAATAATAATAATATAGATGAAACAGAGAGGAGAGAGACAGAAACTGAACATAAGAAAGAACAACTGATCAGAACAAGTTTCTTTTACTTGGAACTGTCTTGGAGACCATATTATATCTTAGTAATATGAACCTTATTTATTTTGGGAAATTCTGATTTCCTTATCTGTGGAAACCAAAAACAGATAAGAAAATCAAAATAGAAAAATTCTCTCCTAGTTCGTTATGCATTTTCAGAACAGGGAAATAGATTCCCATTAACTTTGAAACATTCAGATTTTAGAAAGGGACATTTAGCACTGAGTTGTACTCTTAATTTAGGAAGCAGGGCATATCTCCTGTTGGCATCTTTAGGCGTTATATAGGATTTCAGATTGGTTAGCAGTCTGGGTCTTAAGAAAATAAGACTGAAATACAATGTTCTATAAAGAGCATTCTGTTTTATGTTGTTTCCTTTAGTCTGTGTTATTGATAATACAAAACTGTCCTAGTTTGCCTCTCATTTATTATTCTTTCATCAGAGCTGTGCCAGAGAATAAAGAAATCATGTGCCTGCACTAACAAGCCTCAAGTTACATCACCTTCTTGAGTAGGGGCTTTTAATCATTTATTTTATTGTTCATCCTGCTGTATTTTCTATTTTCATTACACCTCATATGTTATTTTATGATTGCTCAAACAAAGCACTGTAATTAGCATACATATAATACAGAATAGAAGCAAAATGTGTTAAAAAAATCACACCAGATTAAATTGCTGAAATCAAGAGTAAAACTAAATTTGACAATAAAAGCTCTGCTGGGAACATAATACTTAAGCATTGTGATGTTGTATACAAGAGTGTCATGTTCACCCCTTCTGTGGATCTTGAAGTAAGAAGACATGAATCAGCCATAACCTGCCAATCTCAAATTAACAGCAGAATTGTATTCATATAATGAATCCTTAAAAACTAGAGCTAAGCTATTCATTCCATTATATGTGAACAGGACAACCTTGAAGTCCATATGATTTCAGTGGGAGGAAGTGCACTTTACGAGTTATGTACTGATGCTGAGAATTTTCAGCTTTTAGATGAGCTGTTTTACTGAAAACTATTGTAACATGTTGGCAAGTATTTCCTGACCTAATCAAAGATTCTCATAAAGGCTTTTATAAGGGTAGATATTCCTCTGATATTATTTAACAATTAATACATCCTACAGTTTCATCCCAAGATAATTTAGATCATTTTTAAGCTCTTTTGACTTTAATTGTAAGACTCTTTTTAAAACAAGAATATGTACAACTAAAATCAGAATGCCTCACCTCCCATTGTGTCAGGATCTTTTTCAATTTCAGTTTCTTCTTCAGAGTCTGTGGTGCAACGATATCCTTTACGTTTTAAAACATGGCAGATCAGGACCCCAAACAGGCCCAGGAGGAAGAATATCGGCACCAACACAAAAGCAACATATTCAGGGTTGTTTTGGGCATTTTCCTCCTTTATTCCATCCGTTGAATTTGCTACAAAAAAAGAAGAACCATCAAAAAAAAATCTATAGTAAGTTTTTCAATAACAAAGCCTTTCTACCAAAATGAAATGCATCTTTTTTATTTACTTTTCTAATTTACAAAAACACTATTTCTCTGCATATTGTTAAAACAGACTACTCTAATGTAAAGCGTCAACTGATATTAAATTAAAAGTTCTCTAACAAATAAAACCCAGACATTCTCTCCAGTAGTCACAGATCTGTGACTCAATTTTCTATCCACTTTAACCAATACAGGGTCACTTTATCTAGGCAATGTCAGTCCATTGCAGGGCACACAAATACAGACATACACGCTCAAACTCACACCAGGGCCACATTTCCCAAAAGCTATCAAACCAGCCAGTATGTCTTTGGACTGTGGGAGAAAACCATAGCACCTGGAGGAAACCCATATAAACACAATGAGAACATACTCGTAAATAGAACACCAAGTCTGGAAGACAGGGCACCAGCACTGCAAGGTAGCAATGCCAACCACCGTGCCACTGTGGTGCTCTAGAGCTTGATCTTAGATCTTAAATAGGTCACAGTAATCATTGACACTGAGAGTAAATAAGTCTGTATTATGTAGGGATTTCACAAATCTACCAACACATGTGCTTTGTTTCAAAGAAGGAAGCGAGTTATACCAGTTCAACAAAGTGAGCCCCTTTCCAGTGATGTACTGAATTTCATTATAATCAACTCATGAGAAATCAGCAAAGTTCTTGGTTCAGTCATGTGTAAAACATTCCACAAGGCAGGAGCTGACATGCATACTTAGTGCAGGAGCCGACAGGCAAAAAGTACATATGAAATAAAAACCAATTGGAAACATTTTATAAAAAAATTCTTTTTTTTACACAGATCACTTTACCACATTCAGAAAAGGCTATGAATTTCTCTTTTTACCTATCCCTGGACAGATATTAAAAAAACACAAATATTTAAAAAGTGGATTTTCATGAAAAACTAATGGCTGCATAAGCTTCAATTGCTTCTGGTAAGAGTACAATAAGAATTCTATTATGTCCATAACCTTGCAACAATATTAATCCCAGATTTGGATTTGAAATGAAACAATGACTATGAGGTTACAATGCAGAATGTCAGTTTAGGAGCCGGTCTGTCAGGAATAAAAAACGGCAACTTCACTGCACTGCCATCGATAATCCTGAGTAATGTTCAATTTCTTAGGAACAAGGTTGATGAACTACAAGCAAGTGTCAAGTACCTCCATGAGTAAAGGGGATGCTGGTCCACTGGCCTTTACAGAAACTTGGCTCACAGACTCCGATTTGAACACGGACCTGATCAGTGATGGTTCTAGCACCACCCTCAGGCTGGACCAAGACTGCACAGTAATAGGAAAATAACACTGGTGGAGGGATTTGTCTGTAAATCAACAAAAGATGGTGCAACAACATCACAGTGTGAGAGAGGCTCTGTTTGCCCAATACTGAGTTGCTGTTGTTGTGACAGAGCCTATTCTTTCACTTAATTAAGGGTTACTAAAAACCTGGGGCCTTTCTCTAAATGCAGCGGAATATTGTAAAGCTGTATTAATCATGTAAATTTAATGATAGCACAAATGTGCTCCATTAAGTTTCCAGGCTGGTTTCATCCCAAAACCACAGGTCAAAGGTCAATATCCAAAGGAAGATCCACCAATTGGGGATCTGTAGGATGGGTACCAGAACCAAACCTGATGGCATCTAGGCTAATAACCAATTTTTGATACACCCCATATAAACTGCAACCCAGTTCATTTTCACCACTTAACCACTGACTCTCCAAACTCTCTCCATCTAAACTGGCAAACTAACTTTTCCAACCACATGACTGCAAACTTTTCTCCAAGAAGCCAAACACAAGGTTTCAGCTGTGGAACCTTCTTTGGGTGTGTGCTCCACAGAGAAACACTGTTTCTTTTCTTCTCGTTTCAGCATGGAATAAACCTTCACTCGTTCCCATATAGGTAAATGGTTTGAATTTAGAATCGAGGGATGTCATGCAAAAATTGTACACTGTGCTAGTAAATCCTCCTGTAGAATACAGTGTGAAATTTTGATCGACACATTACCAGAAAAAGATACTGTACTGTGTTGATCTGGAAGCAGTTGTGGGAAGAGATACTTCCCAGACTTAAATGTCTATTATGCTTATATGTAAACATTTTAAACCCAGTTGACATGTGAAGAACGTGCAGTGAAACAAAAACAAGAGATAATGAATAGCAGCCACCCATGCTGACGCAGCTACCCACTAGAAAATATACACTCTGGTTAGAGGCACATTTTTTACATAGAAGGTTGGAACAACCATGTTGTCGAAGGCGACAACCTGGACTCTTTCAAGAAACAGGCATATGAAATCATCAGATTACTTAGCTACCAGCAACCAATTGAGCTACAAGGACCAAACAAATGTCCTTCTCTTGTACGTTCTGTTCATATGAATATCAGCACCAGGTCCTTTTTTCCCCCAATCAAAAATAAGTATTTCAAATTTAACTTTATTAGGCCAAAAACGTATTAATATGGGGGAGGCTCCATCTCATCCATATCATAAGGCATTTACATACACATCTCACATGCTGTAAACTTAGTGCAATTTGCTGGGCATTAATCTTGAGCCTAAGTGTGCGATTCTGTTTTGCTTTGCCTTCTTTAATGCTCACCAGATACAAACTCATAAAGCCAAACTGTCTTTCCTTTCCACATTAGATATTACTGTTAATACTTATTGATAAACTGGTCTCTGATTAAATAAAAATAACATGGATTATTAGTGCGTCAAAATGCAAAATAAGACGTTAGTGTCCAGTTCAATTTAAATTATGATTTAAAAATCCTGTGAAAATGAGGATTCATCTCTCAATTTCAGAACCACTTGGGCAGAAAACGGTAGAAACATCAGATCAGCGATTATGGTAACGTTAACAACGCAAATACCAACGCGTAAAACTTCGTTTAATTTAGAATCATTAAAAGAACACACATTTAAAACAAAATACAAAGAACGACTTTCGTGCACTCCGCACTCGGTGAGAACAGGACATTAGCGAAAGTCCTGTTTAGCGACACATTCCACCTAAGAAGCACAAAGTTAAAACATTATACCTCATGTCCACCTTTTCTTAAGTTTTCTTAGTGCCTAGCCTCATCTCATGAACTCAACTAACGCTTTTTAAGTAATAGTTTTAAGAACTGTTGATGTAACAAAGTGTAAATAAGTTATAGGTAGCTGCAGATCGGACACATTTTGCGGAGTCTTTATGTCCATTCAACTTAAGTATTTACTTTTGTTACAAGACAGCAGTCTGTTCCAAGAACAAATATCGTTTTTGTTTTCCTGTTTTTTTCAGGGACCACTCAGACCGAAAACATTTATGTATCGCTCAACTGATTAGAGCTCTGCGAAAACTACGTTTGACAGAAGCTACTTAAAGGAGGGCTTCCCAACAATGAAGTTAAGGCTATACTGATTGACATAAAAATTAAATGCGTCTCTACTTTCAACAAACATGATATCCTTAAAAAACTTACATGAAACATGCAGTTGCCTCAAACTTTCCGTTGTAGTTAAGTCAGCCATGAAATACACTGCCCAAGTGTCTTATGATTGCGGCGGATTTCTTGGGCTGAGTAAAACCAGCGGCCTTTGTTTTACGGAAGGAGTCGTATTATTCATGCAAAAGTGACGTTTCGCAGTATTTCCTCATTCTAACCGGCTCATGCTGCACTTTGGAACACCCTGATCTTATTAAAGCTGTAGCCATTCCTATTTTCTATTAAATTAAATTATTAAAAACTAAAATGTTTTAAATAAAGAATAAATTATTAGTATTATTCCTAACCGCTTCTTCCAATTCAGGGTCACGGGGGAGGGGGTGAATTTTTGTCCCCTAACAACAGAACAGATTGGATAATTCCCGTGTGTACTTATAGTTCCTGGAGGGTTACATCAACGGGATGAGGCGGGGAGCCCTGATAAAGTTAAAGCCCACTACTGTTAGTCGTAGTGGTGATGTTTGGGGTGAGGTTTATCGTTGTAAGAATGGAATACGCTTTCTTCAAAAAAATATTTTTTTTCAAAGCCACTCTTCTAAGTGGTAGAAATGGAAAAAAAAGGGTGAGGGGGTATTTAAATGTGAAGTCTTCTAAAAACAATATTTCTCAATTTTAAAAAATCTCAGTTATCAATTATGTACATTCCTAGACTTCATGAATAAGTAAGTGCTGTGCCACACCAAAATTTAAAATAAACAAACGTCTTTATGTGCTGGATATTAGACTCTAGATATCCAATTAGGCCTACTCTGAAAAAAAAACTGTTCAAAAACTGATAATACACTAATACACACTATAGAGAAAATATTTAATCCTGTTATATATTTTGGACCGATTCAATTATTAATACTGTACATACATGCTTACAAAAAAAAGTCCAAAAGGAACAAACTTTAGAACAGAGTTTGAAGACATGTCTTAATTATGTTTATAATGCTGATCATGGATTTTGGCAAAATGTTGCACAAACATGATTCTATTAGGAAGAGGCTCTTTTATCCACTCTGTAGAGCCTAGTCTTCAGCAAAGATGGCCAGAATCAACTTATCTCAGATTAAGATCTGAACTGTACTCATACAATAAGCCCTTTCAATAATCTTAAAATAGACCACTCAGTGCCTTATATGTGAGCAGGAGAAGTCCACTCTAAATGTCACGTGGAGCCAGTGCAACTCACAGAGAACAGGAAGTATGTGCTTTTGTAGTGTAGTAACAGTTTGATATTAACACATGAATAATGATGCGGAAGTGTCACTTGCGAAGATGATATTGAGAGTCGATGAGCTTGGTCTTAAACATATACTGTAGATACCTGTTGAGCAATGCATTGAAACTTTAGTTCTGCATAAGGTAGCTGAAGCAAGAGCTGAAACAAGTTCTGACAACAAGTGTTAAAAAATATATATATCTTGTCCTATCTTTGAAAATTGATTTAATTTTGCATAGTAATAAAGAGAAAGGGGTGGTGCAATAGCACAGTAGTTAACTTTGCTGTCTCAGAGCACTAGGGCCCTGGGTTCAATTCCTCCCCTGGGGTGCTGTCTGCATGGAGCTTGTATGTTCTCCCCAGGTTCACATGGGTTTCCTCCAGGTGCTCAGAATTTTAAGGAGACTCAAAAGTCTCAGAATTCAATGTATAGTATGAAATTATCTTTGTGGTGAAGTTCTCGGTCCAAAACAATCTTATTTAGTTTTCTGCAAATTTGATTATTTAGTCCAAAGCTTCATACCTTTCCAGTATAACACTGATAAAAATCTGATCAGACCTAACATGTGTAAAACTTATGCTGACCACAAATTTATTCTGTACATTAAAGCAATAACTGATAGTAACTAAAAGAACTAAGTCTATACAACAGGGATAAGGATAGGGCTATGACTATATGTAAATTTGCAACCTGTGTAGATTGCATTAGCATGACAATTCATAGGACCATGATTGGATGATAAGTGGCAAATGCTGTGTTGGACAGTCTCTTTCCTTCCTCCTTTGATATTGTTTCTTTCAGGTCCGACCTCTCCATGCACTGCACTCTATGTAACTTGCACAATTAAAGGCTCAACAATGACAGTTGCTAAGCTCCATGTGAAGGCTGCTATCACCCATGCTGATATTGTTAGTGTATTGTGAAGACCTTAAAAAGACAACTGTGAATACATAGAAGAAAAGAGACACACAAACATGATGAGTAGGATTTTCTTTCTACAAATTTAGGCAGATGTGGGAGAAAATATATATTTTTATCTTTTTTCCCTGTGATTAACTACTTTTGCTTTTATTCATATTGAATTCTCTGTAAGATTTAATTTTAATGAAGAAAATAAATCTTGTAATCTTGTGGGTTTGAATTCTTTATTCCTTTTCTGTCATTGACTGTGCATTGCTTTCCTAAATTAAACTGTTTTGATTTAAGATAAGATCACTTTATTAGCCATATACAATTTCTTGCATTAGGAATGTGACTTTTTGCATACCCCAGCTTGCTCTACATGAGACACAGGCAGGAAGAGAATCTTGGGGTCAGAGCACAGGGTCAGCCATTGTACAGCACCCCTGGAGTAGCTGGGGGTAGGGGCCTTGCTCAGGGGCCCACTGGAGTAAGATTCCTCTGCCAGCTGCAGGATTTGACCCAGCAACCTTCCAGCAACAGCCACGGATCCTTAGCCACAGAGCCACCACTCCACTCCTAAACCCTGCTTTAGCAAATTTAATATTAATATCACCTAAATTTAATTTTATTATTTACCAGAAAGGCTAATTAAGATAGGGCTTGCTGAACTGAGGAGGGATTTCAGGTATACACAGTATGCTCATTGATGTGGCATAAAACCTTGCTCTTTACTCTTGATATATGCCAATAAAGAAAAATCTTTTTCACAAAGATCCATTAATAAAAATATTCCATAACATTCTGTACTTCCTGAAGTACTATTGGTACTCTCCCATGTGAGTGCTTTATTATTTCAAACGTAACAAAGCTCTAAACTTACTATCAGTAAACCACTGCTTTAGCAAATTCAATATTAATATCACCTAAATTTAATTTTATTGTCTGATCTGATACTAGATCTAGTATTTATTTTTAGCTCACCTCTTTGCAGAGATGTGTTCTGCAGAGTCGTGTTTTTATGTTATCTAAGCATTTACAGTATATACATGCTAAGTGACTACAACTGTTACTGCTACTGCTCATCAGTCATGGCAATTGCAACAGTAATTTTACACGAATAGTCCCAGCTAACATTCTGAAAAACAACTATCATTGCAGCCAAATAATATTTTTGTGGTTGAGTGCAGCACTTCACAGTAACTGTTAAATGGCCTGACCATCTATAGGACATAAGTCAATTTGATCTGCCAATTCCTATGAACTTGACCACCTATGAATTCATCCACATTTGGCAAGCTTTTTTAGCCTTCTTTGAAAAAAACTTTGAAAAATTACCTCTCTAAAACGAATGCAAAAATGGAATGTAATTTGAGGCTATATACTGTATACTAACTACCAAACTGTGGACACAAAGTGCAAAAAGTCCTACATTAATGTCCATCAAGCATGTTTTTTATAATCAGACAATTAAATTGTCAGTAAAAACATTAGAACATGTAAAAAATCTCCATTCCTATTCTTTTCTCCGTTCATGTTAAGGGTTTGGGTGTTTTCTTTATCCTACTGATGGCTGTCATCTGATTTGCAAGCTCTAATTTCTGGATGTCTGAAATCAGATCTGCCTGCAGTTCATGTCCTTCTGTTAATTTCTCACAAGACAGTGTCTGCTTATATTTTGTAATTAAATCAATATTATTTATGTTTAGGTAATCATTTTCATGTTTTTTTTCAATCCATCAGTTGGTTAATCGGTTTCTTAATTTAAGTAAATAACCAGGAAATACCTAGAAAAAGCCAAATTCAACTTAACTTTCAAGATGCTTTTTCAACAAACCTAGCTCCAAAGTCCTACATACATTAACATTGTTGTGTCAGGATTAACAGTTGCCTTACCTAATGTCACCTTATCTAGTCAGATTTCAGAAGCTAAACTAAACTGACAACGTTCATCAACAAGACAGATTTCAAAATCTGATTGCTGCACTAACTACAGTATATTGGCGAACCAGTGGGTGACACTCTTTGTTCTGGACTAGAATTCACTGTAAAACACTGCTCCAGTTTGGCAGCTAGGAACACTTTACTGGAGTGGTAGTTAGAGATCCCAAATACTTGATCATTAAAGATCTCAAGGCACTGTTCATAAGAGTAGTGGTGTTAAGCTATGTCCTGCATAAATTCCACACTTTGCTTTCACAAAGCTTTCCCCCCTTAGTTCCATCACCCAATTGGTGATGGAATTTCTTACTTCTCCACCTGATCTGCTGTGTAAAAGGCCTACTGGCACATAATACTTGTGACACTTGCTGACGTTCAGGTGATGGATAAAGCAGGACCTCTCTTATGTGTAAACCATTCTGGGATCCTTTTACATGATTTCTGCAATACAAATGCAAATAATTTATATTAATCATATGCATCTGACAACGTTCCTTATGCTTTTACTCAATCTTAGACCCATAACCTCTGATAAACATCTAATACTCAAAATATTTACTCAAGAGTACTTTATAGAATACAGTTTAGAAAATGATATGCTTGATATTCTAAGATGTCTTAAAATACAATCCATCTCACTTCAGTTTATTTGTCATATACACAACTGCGATTAAATATCTGATACAAACACCAAAACATAAACATAGAACAGCAGCAGCAACAACAACTTTAAAAAAGCAAGTCAGACAAGCAGTGTGAGAAGAGAAAAAAACACATCAGTGTGAGTAATAATGTGGGTGTGATAATGTAGATGGATTTAGTCAGTAGTAAGGGTAGAGTTCAGTAATCTGACATCTTGCAGGAAACATCTGTCTTTGAATCTGGAGGTTCGTGCCTTTATGCTCCTATAACGCTTACCAGAGGGAAGATGGGAGAAAAGTGATAAACCAAGATGATTGTTGTTCTTACCAATACTTCCAGCCTTCCTGAGACAGCGCAATGTAAAAATGTCCACAATAGAGAGAAGCTGTATTCCAATAATTGACTGGGCTGACCTGATTGTTCTCTGAAACGCCTTTTGGTCAGACAACGAGCTGCTGCCAAACCACACTGTAATACCACACGTGAGCACACTTTCAAGTGCACCTGTAAATTTGGTAAGGACAGTTAAAGATAGAGCAAATTTTTGTCTGAGAAAGTAAAGGCGTTGTTGTGCCTGCTTTGTAGCTCCAGTTACATGCTGGGACCATGTTAAATCATTAGTAATGAAGGTATCCATGAACATACATGGAGATCATACAAACTCCATGCAGATATTACTCCAGGTCCGAATCAAAACCCGGGCTCCAGCATTGTAAGGCAGCAATGTTAACCATTGTGCCACTATGCCCACCAACAAAACATAGAATTTCTTACTAATATTGCTTTGCAATTGTATGATGAAAGTGTTGAGATAATATCCTACATAGTTCAAGTTCAAGTTCAAGTTTATTGTCATCATACTCATATACAGGTATATGGTTCAACAAAATGCTATTTAGCTAGCTCTCAGACAATAAGTAGTACAAAAAAAACAACAATACAATTTTATAATAAAAGAAAGACAGAGACAAAAGGCAGTGTGCAAAAACAACAACAGGCAATGTGCAAAACAACAAAAGCTAACAGGTAATTTGCAAAACAACATCAGATGTGCAAAAACATGCATCAACAGAATGAAATAAAAGGATAGAAAATTATGGGGAGTGAGCTTTTTGACATGTAACGTATAGGTATATTTCAATGTGTGTTTGAGTTTTTGGTAAGAAAGAAGGCACTGTGAGGTTCAGATCATAGGTGAGATAGGCTGTGAGTTTAATAGTTTGAAAGTGCGGGGGTAAAAACTGTCTCTGAGTCTGGTAGTCCGGGCCGGAATACTCCGGTACCATTTTCCAGATGGTAGAGGGTTATACAGTCTGTAGCTGGGGTGTGTGGGGTCTTTGATGATGCTTAGAGCTTTCCTCAAGCACTGTCTGTCATAAATGTCCTGTTTAGATGGGAGGGCAGCCCCAGTGATGGACTGGGCAGTTTTCACCACCCGCTGTAGGGCTTTGCGGTCAGCAATACTGCAGTTGCCATACCACACTGTGATGCAACCTGTCAGTGTGCTTTCTGTAGTGCATCTGTAAAAGTTAGTGAGGATAGAAGGGCTTTGGGTGATGTTTTGGGAAAGTGGGCTAATTATCACATCAAAAGAAGTGTTTTAATATCTTGTACCTGTGTATATGTTTTTATTCCGTTGTGTACAAAAAGAAATCAAGGTTACATTATCTTCTGGAGTTTATTTGGTTTTAATCCTAATCATGCTGACACATTAATCACAAAATGACACCCGCCTTACCATTATTTGTTAGAATTATAAAATATCATACACTGCAGTTAAGGCTCTGTTAAGAAGGTATTCAAATATGTTTATGTTTAGTAATATTAGCAAAGTGGTACATTGGTTAGTATTGCTGTCTTGTAGCACTGGGGATCTGGGTTCAATTCTACATCTGGGGTGTTCTCTGTTGTGGAGTTTGTATGTTTTCCACATGTTTAAGTGGGTTTCCTACAGGTGTTCTGGTTTCCTCCCATAGTCCAAAGTCAGACTTGCAGATTAATTGGTTTCTGGGAAAATTGACCCTGGTGTGTGTGTTTCTCTGTCTGTTGGTGCCCTACCATAGACTGGCATATTGTCCAGGGTGTATCCTTCCTAGTGCCCATTGCTTGATGGGATAGCCTCTGGCTCCCCTGTGACCCTTTATTGGATAAAGTGGTTACAAAATCGTTGGATTTTTAAATATTATACACAAAATATAATGTACAGTAGCATTATTTGATTACATGCAAATTAGAAAAATATATTTATCTTGAAAGCAAAAAAGAGCTATGAAATGGAGTAACTAATTTCAAAACAGCACTGCATTGCCTGTTTTAAATTAAATGATATAATATACAGCATTCAAAAGTCTTACATTTGGAATATACAAGTGCTTCACTTCCAACAATGAATAATAACCCTCACATTCAAATTAACAAAAATAATTAAACGTTATCATTGGGACTGCAATAACGTGACTTCTTTACTGACATAAGACCCTTGACATCCTTTTTACAATGTATTAATAACAGATAATCCAACAGGAATCTTTCAATAGTTCAGAAATCCAGAGGATCTGAAGCCCCAGGAGATCTATCAATGACGTGAGAAAATTGCACAGAACCCCAGATGCCTTCTCAATATGACAAAGCTTTCATGAAGGGATTATTTATAGCAAATGCCTAGTTCTACAGGAACTACAGGGTTTGTAGTGTATGATGACTGCTGAGACTCTCGTGAGGATGTAACTCTCTAGTCTCTAGGAATGTTAAATATCCTGCAGCAGAGACCTGTTTTTGGCGCAATTAGTTTGATTTTTGTTTAAGTTTTGAAGATCAGGCTATCATATTTATTTCAGTCACAGCATTTTCCATCTGAGATTCAAGTGCAAATGCCACAACTTTGTGATGTTTTGGATTAAATATGTTTATGCTGATCCATCCTTGAGCAGTGCTGTAACAAGCCACAGTTTGTAATTACCCTGTTACACATACACCATTCATCATCTTTGTTCGTGATTTCCATATTGTTTGTATCATCATGCTTTACCAAACTATGGAATAACCTAGATTACTATATAATGTGGCTCAGAACCTTTGCACCTAAACCCTGGTATTCAGTAGCTTTCCTGGCTTTATTTACAAGAAAATAAAATATTCTGTAAAGATATATAAAACGAAAATTCTTCAGCTACTATTAGTACTATTGCTAAAGAGAGAAGAACAATTTCTATAGTACGTCAAGACCAGAAGGGCCTTGGACAGTTCCCCGGGGGTCAATGCAAAGCATGGGAGACCTGTATTATTAACAGACCAAATATTGGTGACTGGGAATCATTCTGAAATCCTTAAGTAACGATTATATCTTGTTGGCATAATAGTGTCTCCCTGTCATAAAAGTAAAGTGACGTAAATTTCATTTGATTAGTAAAACTGAAAAGTCAATAATCTAGATTTGTTCACATAGGCAGATTAAAAGTACTTTCAGCTGCTGATGTATTTGTGGTTTCACAGAAGATCAGGCAGAAAATGTATGTGAATAAAATCTTAAAATCTAAAATTAAAAACTTTTGCTTTAAAACAGATATAACTGTCTATTGTAACCATAGCATGAGCAGTATCACCAGTATCAGGTTACTTTTGCATCTCCCGTCCGTATAAACGTGAAATTTAAAGAGACGACTTAATGAATATTATAGTCATCGAGTATATAACACAGTGTAGGCTCCGAGCTTGTAATAATTAACTGGTGCAATCTGAGACCTCATATTTGACCGTAACTTGTTTTGATAATTTTTGGATAGAATAAATTACGATATGCATTTTTTTCCCTCTGCAAGTGAATTTCTGCAAGGGTCTCGCCCCACCCCCTCTCTGTTCTACACAGGGCGGAGACGGTTGCCACGGAAAAGCCATGAGCCGCAACAAACAGAGAAAACAAAGCAATAGAAGAAGATTGACAGCGCCGTGAACGAATTATAATGCATACTTACAAGGGCGGGACTTCTAGCAAGTTAGTTAGAGAGCGAGAGGGTGAATTGAAGCGGTTTGGTGCCGCTGAGGATAGTAACCTGGTCAGGTCAATGGTATGTAAAATGTATTTTTAAATATATTCTTGTTAGCACTAATCTGAAATTTATCCTGTATTCGTATACGCGTGGCTTTTGTCAACTAAAAAATACTGATACTGATTTTCTTAACCTGTCTGACACTTTTCAGGCCCTGCTTGAGCAGGATCTTGACCTAGTAATATTAGAATACGCATTTTGTACATCCACTCCTAATACTATAAGTTCATTCAATAGTTCGTTATTTTATATCGATTTGCAGCTGGTATATGTATTTCAAATATAATGATGGTAGAGGTAGTGCTAAAAAGTGGTAGTTTATTTGACCAAAACTTGTACAAGATGTTTGGTGTCTACGGTAAATGTAGTCTGTTAACAGACTAATTGGTGGCTTTATTTTCTTTTGTAGGTTTCTAGAGATTCGCTACAGTTTATGCTAGTGAGAAACGTGTAAGTTTCTCTTGAAAATCGAGTTGTCAGACTTATACTGTGTGATGAAACTGAACTTCATAAAAACAAATATTGCTACACACTATTATCAATGGCAAACAAAATTTGGTGAAGCAAATTTGGAAAATTAGTTATTTACAGAATTACAATAAAAAAGATGCAGTTCCAGTTTGAAACGTTTCTAGGCAATAATATATAAATTGAACAAAACAAGTAGAGGGCAAACATCCCATCTAGCTCAATTGATTGCTAGTAGGTAAAAGTGGGTGAGACCTTATAAACAGCTTCTGAGGCTTTTAACCCTTAACAGCTTGATTGGGTAGCTTGTTTCCGCTCTCACAAACCCTCTACTGAAATTGTGAATCCTGAACTCAGTTTTTAAATGCACTTCTTTGGTTCTGAATCAGTTATTTGTGTAGATTGTGTCATTACCTTTAAGGATTTTGATTGCTTTAGTCAGTTATTCTTGTTGTATTCTTCAAGTTCAGTCAGCTTGTCAGTGTGACAGTTCTGTGATCCCAGAAATGTATCTTGTTGATTTGAGAGCAGCAATATGTTTTTTTTTAATGTGGTGACCAAATTGCATTGCACTGTTTTAAATTCAACCTTTGTTGAATATTACTAAAATCTGTACGCACAATCTGAAATCCAAAATAAACAGGACATTTCCTTTTTATTATATTCACTAAATGTCCCTACTTTAAATGGGGAACAAAATATGTTAACTAGGATAATTAACTGAGTAAATGATTAATCTTAATTTCAAATTCTAAGGCTGATAAAGCACTAGGGACACATGGCTTTCCAGTGAATTTAATAAGGTATTCAAAAACAGTTGGCTTGCCCACCTATAATTGGATAAGGGAAGGAACAAATATATTTGTTAACCCAAAAGAAGGAAAAGATCGAACTAATTGTGGGTTTCACCAACCAGTTTCTGTACTCAATGTGGGCTACAAGATTTAAGCTTCAATTCTGAACAAAATATTATGAATTTTTTATCCCAACTAATAAATTTAGATCAAACTGGATTATTTTAGAATAGACATAGACAAGATAACATTACATACCCTCTGTATTATGAAGTAATAGATTATCAAAAATACGGGCGATCTTGGTTAGACTAGATGCAGAAAAAGACTTTGATTGATTCAGTTCAGAATTTTTATATCAAACATTAGAGAGGTTTGGATTTGCTGATGTATTGAGACATTTAATTAAAATCTATTCAAATTCTACAGAGCAAATTAATATCAGTAGACATTTTTTTGACATTTTGCTTAAAGAGAAGGATAAGACAAGGATGTCCCCTGCTAAACCTCCTGTTTTGTTTATACATAGAACCTCTGGCAGAATGGATTAGGCAAGACCCAAAAATTAAAGATTTTCAAAGGACAAGAACATAAGATAGCAAGCATTGTATGCAGAGGATATCCAGCTGTATATTTTTTTTGGATAATTTTTTGGATAATCCTAATGAATTTCTTTGCTAGGATAGTGAATCTACTGGAGACATTTGATATTGGACTATAAATTGAATATATAAAAAAGAAATTGTTTTGTGTGATTATAACCCACTGGATCAATGAAAAGAAAGGTTTAAGCTAAATTGGCTATAAACATCCATTAACTATTTGGGAGTTAATTTATCTGAAGACTTATCAAAACTGTTTATTTCAAAATTCAGCTCTCTCTCTTAAAAGATGATCTAGCTAGCTGGAGTCTGCTTCCTCTCTCGTTGGGATCTAGAATGCAAGTTATTAAAATGATTGTCCTATTATGTAACATATAATATAGAACAGTGGTTCTCAAACTTTTTGGACCAAGTACCACCCCTGATCAAACCAAAGCATTCAAGTACAACCTACAAGTCATCTTCTCATAGGAACCCCAGAAATTCTCAATGACCAACATGAGCGCACATGCGTGCACACACTCACATACACATATAATAAATATTATAATAATAAACTTTATTTGATATAGCGCCTTTAAAGGTGGCTTCTCACAGCGTTTTACAGAATAAAAACAGGAACAACAACAAATAAAAATAAACAATAAAAAAGCACCATTTCAGTAAGAGGGGTGAGCCTGTTTAGTCGAGCAAAGCACATGTGAATTCATTTTTCGAGCCTTGATACAATTCACAACAGAGTCTAACAGATTTTAAATCGTCAGGCATTTTCTTGACGGCAAAGGTCTCGCGGTGGATGTTGCAATGCGTCCATTCATTTCTGGAGCAACCTCTCTAATTTGTGCAACTACACCACCGTGTCGGCTTGTCATCGCTCTAGCACCATCTGTACAAACTCCGACGCATTTTATCCAGTCGATGCCATTCTCTTTGATAAATTCATTCAGAAACTGAAATATGTGCTCTCCTGTAGTTCCTGATGGTAGCGGTTTACAGAACAGAAAGTCCTCATGGGACGTACCCTCAAACTCGTACAGTATCTAACGTAAACAAGCAAATTGGCCAAATCGACTACAGACTCATCTAATTGCAGTGGAAAGCATCTGCTCATCTTAACGCGCTCTACCAGCGTACTTTTGATATCATGCGCCATTTCAGTAATTCTACCTCTCTATTTGCTTTTTTTTTAATACAATTGGTCACTTACGTTCATAGCATGCATTCCTATAGAGTGGTATATAACTACATTGTAGCTCTGTGTCCATTCAAGTATTAGCGCGTGCTGTATTGTAGTATATAGGCTGCGTATTCGACACATCTTAAAATAGAAAATATGAAAACCTGTCCCGATTTTTCAGCGCACACAACAAAGTTTCAGGGTCATATGGTGTACCAGCTGGCGGCGCTCTGCATACCACTCCTGGTACGCGTACCACAGTTTGAGAACCACTGATATAGAACTATTATACCCTTTTCATTGTCTTTCAGTAGACATCTCTACAGAACAGGTTAATGGATGGGAAAAATTGATTTCAAGATTCATTTCTAGAGAAAAGCCAAGGATTACAATTAAAATTAACCACAGTTAACCAAAGAATATTACCAACCTTTTATTGTAATATTATAGTGCAAAATGGAAGGAAATGGTGTCTTTGGTCACAGATGAATTTGCAGTACACAAGGTTCTGGGGGATAGATCACTGGCAAGATTATACAGTGCTGCTTGAAAGTACATCTTTCACATGTTAGATAATTAAAAAACTTTTTTCTGAACTCCAAAATTTAATGAAGATAAGCTGAATAATGGGCAACCATACAAAAATCTATAATGTTTCATTATTTATTAAATAAAACATATGTATTTAATAGAAATTCAGTGATCCCTGTGTGCAAAAGTAAGTGAGGCTTTTCATTCAATAAGCCATTGCACATAATTTAGTATCTATGACAGCAACCAAGCATTTCATATACATTGCCTTCAGAAAGTATTCAGACCCCTACACTTTTTCCAAAATTTGTGGTGTTGTAGATTTATTTCAAAATGGATTGAATTTATTTTTTTGCCATCAATCAACACACAATACCCCATAATGATGAAGTGAAAACATGTTTTTAGCAATTTTTGCAACTTTATTAAAAATAAACAACTGAACAACAAATAAACAACTGAAATCTCCCATTTACTTACAGTGGAGTGAAAAAGTTTTTGGTTTTTACCAAATGTGTCATCTTTTGTTATGGCCAAAAAGATCAATTTTAGACTCATCCTTCCAGAGAACATTCTTCCAAAAATCTACAAAAACTTTTGCAAACAGTGATTTTCTGCAAAAGTTTTCTCCTGGCTGCCCTACTGATTGGGATCCAAGCTGGACAACTTTAGTCTCATGTCCAGAAGCAGACAAAGACATCACATCAAGCACACCTTCTGGTTCGTTGCACATTAGATCTATCAATCTGTTGGAATTAGAATTACAGCACTGCTGGTATGGTTCACAAATGACCTCACTTGCATTTTCACTTCTTACTTGCACTTGCGCTGTCACGATCATCGCTATATTTACATTTCAGAGTCCCAGATTTGAGCCAGTGATCCATAATAACCCTTTTGCTTTTACTGCTTCTTTAAATTACACTGAACTTTCAAACTCAAAGTAAGATGTTCAAAAGTAAGAGCAAAACGGTACGAACAATAATAAGTGAAATGGTTGAACCACACTCGCATGTCAAAAAGTAAAAGGCGTAACCACGCAATCATGACAAATAGTGATGCGCTGGCTGACTCAGTTTCAAAAAAAGATTTTAGATTGGGTTGGGCGGGTGCGGGTTGGTATATGACCAAGCAAAATATTGCAGAAAACCGATCATTTGTCTCTTAAAGTGATTTGAAGGTTTAAAACTGACGTTTTACCATATTTAAGCCCTGTTGGTTGTATCTCAAGGCAAAGCGGGAGAAAACGTAAGCAAACAGACAACAGTGTATTGCAAAGAGAAAAACATAATGGCAACCTTGTTAGAGCAGATCAGGACAGTGAGATAAAAATAAAAAAGAGAGAGGGACAGAAGAGCCAGGTGACAGAAGTTTGGCAAGTTAGTCAGCACAATTGAAGAAAAAAGCACAAGTTACATTATCTGCATCGATTGTGAAACACTTTACAAAAATAACAGACTAGGCTACTTTAGTCTGTTTAAAACAAGGTATCTGGGTATGCTGTTTCTAATGGAGTTGGTTCAGACTGGCTTCGGGTCAATACTTTTATCGTTTTAAATCGGGTTGGGTGGGTGCGGGTAAAAAAAAAAAGCCGACCTGTGCATCACTAATGACGATAGACTGCTGCACGGCCGTAATGACGTCGCTGCCAAAACTGACTGACTGTCTCGTTTTCATTGTGTGACATCATTTCATTCTTGATGCATAAAACTAAAGCACTGAAGCACTAGGTGCTGATGGGGAGAATGAAGAGGCGAGGTGGTCCGCCATAGCTCAAGCGTCATTAAAACACAAAGGCAACAGAAGGATACAGCCAAGGAGAATGAATGGAAACTTTGCCCTTTTGGCAGACCCTCAAGCCAGCCAAGCCTATGTCTAGACTGGTACTTGCCCCATTACTGACTTACACAGTCCCCATAGCGGCTGGTGAAACCCCGATGCCTAGAACCAACACACAGCTCCCTCCTCCCACTATTTGCTAGGGGGAGCCCCTTCGTAGCAGACACTGCAGTATTCTTTCCTCTGACTTAAACAGCTTAGACTTGCTTTAAGAAAGATGATTAGGTCAGCCTATGGTCCACCTGGTGCACGCTCCCGGACCACCCTTTGAGAACCACTGCTCTAAACAATAGAATTTGTGGATGTGAACCCATTCTTTTAGAAAAAGTAAAAGCTACTTTTGATTAAACAAGGGTTTCAGAGTAAATGTTACATTATTGAATTGCATTAATGGTTCACAGACTTTCATGCAGCACTCTGGGTAGTAGTACCAATTAGAATTTGGTTTAAGATAATAAGACCTACTTGAGATATCATTTGTTAAACCGTGATTGGTATAATACCTGCATCGTTTGGTAATTTATCTTAAATGCTTCTCTTGCCTGTCACAACTCTGCTTCTTCTATGCTAATATTATTTAATCTAGAACTTTTTATTGGCTTGTGTATTGACTTCTTCCTTGGTAAGCATCTTAGTGAAATTTTCATTTAATACTTCAACTCTTTCCCTTTTAACATCTAGAAGCCTCCCATTTTCATATCTGAGACACTTACATTTTACTTTTGCTGCTGTTAATTGTGTTTTCGCCTCCATTGGAATATTCTTTTCTATCTCTTTCATTGACTTTTAGGGTCCCTTTTTACCTTTAATTGCAATGTGTTGTACTTCTTTTATTTACCTGTATACTGTTTATTTTCATTAAGTGCTTTCTTTCTCTTTGTGTTTTGCTAAATTGATGTACAATAATCTCAAGATGGATTAACATCTCTGATGAAATAAGAACCAAAAACATAGCAGAATTGGTTATGAACTGGATAAAGCCTCGCATAAAAATATAATGTTAAAATGTAATCATGATAGTATTACAAGTTCCACAGTCATATTTGTCAGGATTCTAGTTCTGAAAACAAAAGTAAAATTAAAAACAAATCTATAAGAACATTCTGGAGTGGTGTTTTCATTTTACTCTAAAAATGCATCCATTTTATTGTGGTATACATTTATCTTTTCTAAAAATATTTGGAAACTCGAGAATAAACATTAAAGTGAATTCATTTAAAGCAGGGCTTGAAATTTGGCGCGGGATTGCAGGTATGCCGCACAACTTTAGTTATTCCCACAAATCTGGCGTTTATAATGCGGGAATTTCCTGCACGCATTTATTGACAAGCTATCTCCCAGGTAGAATTAGCCTAAATCAATCCACATGTATTCTCTGTCAGATTGAGTTTTTCCAGTATGTTGCATGGCACTACAGTATGATTTGGTAACGTTACACTATTTGTGTACATCTCGCATTTGTTATAAATGGACAAATAGGGATAGAAAACGGGTTGATTTTAATTTGAAATCGTTCATCGTTAGTTCAGTGTGAAAGCTTCAAAATCTAGCTAAGTAAATTCAATCAAAAGTCTGCTTTGGCAGAAGGCGAGCTCTCAAGAGAAAGTGCCGCTGAGCCTGAAAAAATGCAGTGATGGTGATGAGGAGATTGACAAAAGAAAACGTGAAGAGAAAGCGCTCAAAGATAAGTTTCAGGCAAGTTGGTTGAAAATATACCAATGGCTTGAAATGAAAAACAGAGAAACGAGCTGTTCAGTTTGCAGCACATTCAGTAGTGTGAGGTTTATATGTTGGTGTTAAAAAAAATCGTGTACATTAATTACACTCAAATGCAGTTGCTCATAATGCAGCACTCAAAAGAAAGTGCGAGGCAGAATCGGATAACAATGCTGTGGTTAATGCAATCGGAGCTGCACAATCGCGTGGCGAGGAATAGGTTAAAGGGCTACTTAAAGTGACATTTTGTAGCATAAAGTTAGCTAATTCAATTTGTTGAACTCATGAGATTCATGAAAGATAGGAATATCCTTTTTTGAAGCATCTTAAGATTTATGTATCAAACTGTGGAAGCTGTCTGAATGATGAAGGTTTGTCAGAAATGCATCAAGCTATTGCAAGAACACTCTTAGAGTTAGATGCTGCTGTATTGACAAGTCCTGTGTTTTCTTTAATATTGGATGAGTCCACTGATATAAGTAACAGTAAGCAGCTCATTACCTATGTAAGGTTTTATAAACAAGTTTTTAAGAAACTCTGAAACTGCAGATAGAGGGGCAGAAACCCTTTGACATGAAGCAACTAATAAGCAAAAAAAATTATATGGGAGCAAACGTGGTGCAGAATGCACAGGTGGAGCTGCTATTATGACATGAAGCCGCCAAGGAGTTTTAAAACTCAGAAGAATTAAATTCAGTATGAACCGGATTGTACTGCACAGCTTACCAGCTTGCTAGTGAGTGGTGCTAGTGATGCAGCCAGATGTGTGGAACAAGTAAAAAGGTTCCAGCAAGACTTGAGGGCAATTTTTTGCAGCAACTCCGCTGTAAGGAGCAACAAGCTTCATGAGTTGCAGAAACAGTCAGAGGAGCCTACACAGACATTTACCATATACAGTGAGGTGGTTCTCAATTCAAAGTGCAGTGTCGGCTGTATGCAGATCACTAAAAGCTCTGAGAGATGTGATAGAACATTTGGTTGCCTCCAGCACTTAGGATAAAGCCAACGGTCTTCTAATTGCTGTCAGACAGTTCAATTTTGTAGCCCTCTGTCACTTGATGAAAGATGTACTTGGACATGTAGTCCTTCTCTCAAAGCATTTTCAAAAGGAAGACAGACTTCTCCACAGTCCAACCGATGGTTCAGTATACTTAAGAGGAATTGGGAGAGGAACTATTCCATCCTGGTCCTTCAGAGCAAGAGTTTTTCAGCTTCCTCGAAGGTAACAACTTTAAAAGAGACAAATTGATTGTCATACACAAAAGCCTGCCTCTGACAACGTGAAAAGCAGATACGTGGGTTACTTGATGAAGAAGAGAAAAAAACTATCATCCTTATCCTAAGTTATGTTCTTGTACCTTCAGTGGAGAGGAGATTGGTAACAAGGTAGGACTGTATTTACAATTAACTTATTAATTGTTGCGTATTAATTATTTCGATATACTTGTTTCATTAGTCTACTATTATTCCCCACCAAGATGTTGAAATCCCCCCCTGTGAGCTTCATATTCACCTTCAAAGGGGGAATTCCCCCTCATTTTCAAAATAAATTTCAAGCCCTGATTTAAAGGCAGGATTATTGAAATCTCACAGTGCAATGTGTGTAGCTTTCAGTAGTTTTAGTTCCAGTTAGTATTGGTCTATATAGTGACATAATGGCATTACATATTAACTCTATTTTTTATTTAGACATGTTTTTTCATTTAAATTAATGCACCAGTGGCAGTGCAGGTCTGGCTGATGAAAGATCATGTCTGCTTTGTTGATGTAGCACAAGCATGTGGAGCCATCCTTTAATGCACTATGGATAAATACACTAAGGTGAGCAAAATTGGGGAAGGATCGTTTGGGAAAGCTATTCTTGTGAAGTCCAAGGAAGATGGAAAGCAGTATGTTATCAAGGAGATCAACATTTCAAAGGTAGGCCATAACTGTTCTTTTTTAGTCAGTTTAGCTGTTGGTCGCATCAGTTGTTTGGAAAACTGGAACATAAGCTTAATATTAAAATTATTATTCCATATTCGAGCTATTTTGTGTACTATTGTAAGTGTCCCTAAGAAAAGGAATCTATTTCGTACACACTAAACCCAGGCTGCCCAAATTGCATCATTTGCTTCATTCTGTAATATTGCTACAAGCAGCTCCTTAACTTAATTGAAAATTAACAGGATAATTAGCAGATATTGTAATGAGCTGATCATATCAAAGATTACAGATAATATCTGTGTTGGAGTAGATTGGAAAGACCACAAATTGAGTAGCCCTACTGTAGTCCATACTCCAGATGTGTTTGGGGAATAAAACTGGAGAAAACAATTCTCACAGCTTGTAAATATTTATTAAAGCTCTGAGCAAGGTGGCCAAGTATGCTGTAAACAAATGTCACAGAACAGATTGCATGTTACATTCATAATGCCATCAGAAAATATGGTGCACATCTGAAATACAATAAATCATGTGCTTTAATATTTTTCACTAGAACTAGTTCATTTTCACTAGTGAAAAATTTCAGATGTGCTCTATTGTGCCCCATAACTTTGGGGAGACTAAATACAGTAATGGTTGTCATTTGGATAGAGATTGTGTTTCAATCCTTGGTTGAATTCCCTAGGGCTTATTAATATCCTTAACTTGTTATACATTGGATTCCTTGGAATACCTATATTTAGATGTTCCTTACTGACTTTTGCTGTGTCCATAAACACATTGCCATCAATACATTTTATCTTTCCTTATGTCATGTTTTTTTTGCTCTGAAGATGTCTAACAAGGAGAGGCAGGAATCGAGGAGAGAGGTGGCTGTTCTTGCAAATATGAAGCATCCCAATATTGTCCAATACAGGGAGTCATTTGAAGGTAACATAATTTCAGAGTGCTTCATGAATATTTTTCTCATGTTGATACCTCAAAAAGAGGCCATGGAGACATGTACAGTTGTGAGAAAGTTTGTGAACCCTTTGGAATTATCTGGATTTCTGCATGAATGGCTCCTAAAATGTGATCTGATCTTCATCTTAGTCATAATAAAAAAATAAAGACTTTTTTATCAAACAACACACAACATTTTACATTGTCATATCTTTATGGAACAAATGGTTTAAACACTCAAGGTCATTGATGGGGAAAAAGAATGTGAACCTCTAGGATAATGACATCTTGAAAAGAGGGTAACTGGACTCAGGTATTCCAATCAATGAGTTAGGTTTTCCAATCAGTTCAGGTGTGGGTTTGACCTGCCCTGTCGTATAAAAAAAAAAAATCACACAATTTTGGTTACCTGCTGTTCACAACAGAATTATGTTGGTGCAATATGGCCCGATCAAAAGAGTTTTCAGAGGACCTCAGAAGAAAAGTTGTTGAAGCTCTTAAGACCGGAAAGGTTTACAGAAAGATTTCTTAAGACTTGGGCCTCCATCAGTCTACAGTCAGGCAGATAGTTTACAAATGGAAGAAATTCAGCACCATTGCTACTCTCCCTAGGAGTGGGTGTCCTACAAAGATCAGTGCAAGGGCACCCCGTGCAATCCTCAAACAGGTGACATGGAACCCTAGAGTGACAGTGATGCAGATGAATGTCCGTGTTCGTGAGTCTACCATAAGAAAAACACGGAACAAGAGTGATGTTCATGGGAGGTTAGCATGGAGGAAACCACTGCTCTCCAAAAAAACATTGCTCCCTGTCTGAAGTTTGCTAAAGACCACCTGGATGTTCCACAGCACTGGAGAAAATGAAACACTGCTTACCAACACCAAAACCTCATCCCAACTGTGAAGCAAGGTGGAGGGAGTATAATGGTGTGGGGCTGCTTTGCTGCCTCAGGGCCTGGATGGGTTGCAATCATTGAGGAACCAATGAATTCCAAGTTGTATCATTAATCTACAGCAGAATATCAGGGCGTCAGTCTGTGATCTAAAACTCAAAAGAAGTTGGGTCATGCAACATGACAATGTGGCTCAAACAGAAGAAATGCTGTATTTTAGAATGGCCAAGTCAGAGTCCTAACCTCAATCACATTGAAATGTTGTGGCGTGATCTGAAGCAGGCCATGCAAGCAAGAGATCCCAAAAATATACACGATTGAAACAGTTTTGTATAGAGGAATGGGCAAAAAAAACCTCCTAACCGCTGCGCAGGTCTGATCAGCAGATACAGAAAGCGTTTGGTTGAGGTTACTGCCAATAAAGGAGTTTCCATTAGTTACTAAATATAAGGGTTCACATACTTTTTCCATCAATGACCTTGATTGTTTAAACCATTTGTTTAATAATGATATGGCAATGTAAAATATTACGTGTGTTGTTTGTTAAATAAGACTGTATTATTATGACTTAAATGAAGATCAGATTGCATTTTAGGAGCCATTCATGCAGAAATCCATATAATTTCTAAGGTTTCACAAACCTTTTCTCACAACTGTATGTTTCATCCACCAGTGTGCAGATCTACATTTAATCTTATTACAGTTGAGCTAATCAGAAATGATTTGATAAAAGGCATTAAAGTCCCTAAACACAGTGGGAAGATTAAGTCATATACTGCTCACAATGTTGGTTATGTATAGTGTGATTTGTACAAAAAAGGCCAAATGAAGAATAGATCAAAGAGGAACTTTGATTAAATATCCTTAGCAACTAAGTGGAGAATGTGCTTTCAAAAGCAGATATCGTGTTCACTGGTTGGTTCATAAAAGAAGAACCCTGTGCATTTTCACAGTTGTCCAGTCTCTGATTTTTTTTTAAATCAAATGCCTTTATTTCAACATTAATGTTTTGACATGTAGAAACCAAGAAATTCGAGCCTGAAGTGTTCGTTCGTCCAGCCAAGCTTTATTGCATGCATACAAGGAACTACAATAAGTATCACAATAGTTATAGTACCGATCGCAGTTCAAAGGGGATATAGTCCTACAGAACTTAAATATACGTTTCTCCCCCCTCCTGTCTTTGATGTAACGGAAGGAAGACACCTTCCTTTGGCATCAGGAGTTAAGTGTAAACATTTACCATTTGGGTAAACATTCACCATTTGGGGGTCAGTACAGGGGGGGAGAAAGCCTCTGTGATCAAGCAGGCGTGATGATTACAGTTAAGCATGTAAAAGCCATTAGCAGGCTCCATCAGACATAATCACATTTTAACCTTAAAACATAGACATCTACATTTGTTTGTATAGTATGAAGAAGGGAAACAATAAATAAGTGATAAAATACTTCAAAAATTGTATTTAGGTGTATCATTTTTTATGTACAAGTTTCAGAAAGTAAGAAAACAGGCATGTGTTACTGAAGTCAGGAATACACAGTTAAATTAATTGAGTATAATGAGATTGCTTATAATACTGTGTTTTTTGTGTACAGAAACTGGCTGCTTGTATATAGTGATGGACTATTGTGAAGGTGGGGATCTATTTAAGAGGATTAATACTCAGAAAGGTGTTTTGTTCTCTGAAGATCAGGTAAAGTATTTCAGTATAAAGGTTACGGTCTTAAAAAAAATTGAAGTATTGATGTAAAAATGTTAAGCTGTTAAAAATACTCCTTCTATTTTGAGTGTGAAAAAAATGATTGAGAATAATGTCAGAACCATAATATAAAGGCTTTTTATGAATTCCTTTTCTGGTACCAATTGATTTAATGGCTTTTAATGGAAAAGTCACTTGAATTTGTTGTGTCATAGATCATGGATTGGTTTGTACAAATCTGCCTTGCCCTGAAACATGTGCATGACAGAAAAATTCTTCACAGGGACATAAAATCACAGGTAAGCAAAATGTAAAACATTGAGGGGTGTTTCTTTTTCCACTAAAAGATACTTAAACATATTGAAAACATTATTTGAAGTATAGTGAAGTCTTCCAAAGATTGTTATAATCTTCTAGTTGGTGGACCGTAGTATGGCAATTTCAATTACAGTGCCTTGTAGAAGCATTCAGACTTACCCAGTTTTCGTATTTTGTTGCTTTAAAACTTGCAGTCATGACAGATTAAAGTAACAGTAAAGTTGTTACATGCTCATATTCAAATAAAAAATACAGAAAGTAAATAGATCATCAGTAAGAAAGAAAAAATGGAAAAGTTATGAATTCATAAGCATTCAAGCCATTTTCTATGGCACACCTTAATTTAGGTTGTCAAGTCCAAAAATGTCTATTTTGGTCTGATCAGACCATAGTATTCTCTTCCATTTGGTCTGAGAGTGTCCCACATGCCTTCTGGAAAACTGTAGTCCAGATTTGACGTAAGTTTTTTGTCACTCTTCAATGAAGCCCAAATTTGTGAAGCACCCGGGCAATTGTCATATGCATAGTTTCTTCCATCTCAGCCATGGAAGACTAATTTCTTTCGAGTTGTCATAGGCCTTTTGGTGGCCTCCCTGACAAGTGCTCTTCTTGTCTGGAAATTGTTTTCGAGGGCAACCTGTTCTTCACAGTTATGTCATATTTTCTTCCTTTCTTTATAATTGACCTTACTGTGCTTTGGGGATTTGTAATGCCTTGGAATTTTTCTTATATCCTTCCACAGATTTTTCAGTAGCCCCATCTTAGATTACTTTAGAAGTTCCTTTGTCTTCATGATGTAGTTTCTGTTGGGAGCTGTACTAATCAGCTGTGAGACCTCCCAGAGATAGTTATGTTTTTACTTAACATATCTGAAACACATTGATTGCACACAGGTGGACTCCATTCAACAAATTAAGTGACTTCTAAAGACATTTGGTTTTAACAGAACCTGTTTATGTATTCACCCATTTTACTGTGATCTACTCTATGCAATCACTTATTATCTGTTCTATAATTCTATAATTAATTTAGGAGAATTTGTAGAATTTTGTTTTCACTTTGACATTATAGAGTGTTTTGTGTAGACCAATGGCAAAAAATCCCATATAAATAGTGTGATTCTATATTGTAAAAGTTAGATGTGAACAAGTTCAAGGGGGTGAATACTTTTTATACTGTTGTCACTCTATTTGGACTTCCAACTTGTACTCCGACACCAAAGCTTTGGTTTACAGCATTGTATGAGCCATGAAAACAAAGTCCTTGGCTCTCAGAAGTTTGTGCTTAATTTGGAGTAGTATTGTGTCTTTCATTTTACTGTATACTGAAAAGACTGTGTAAAGACTCTCTCAAAGGGAGGGGGGAGAGTTCAGTTTCTGTAATGTTGTTGCCTTGTTCTGAGGTCACTTGAGTTCTATTTATCCATCCTATCTCAAAAGCATTTGTAAGAATGTTTTCCTACTTAACCTGCATATTCTTGTTTTTCTGTGGAAACTCAGTCAGCATACGGTTCTGATTGTTAGAAGGATCTGAACACTTCTGCAATGCACTGTACTTGCTACATGTTGTATCATCTCTTTTTTGTGTCTCTAATGTCAGTGGAGTTTAATTTATTTCTTTTATTTTGTATCTTCTTTAGAATATCTTTTTGACCAAAGATGGGACAATACAGCTGGGTGATTTTGGAATTGCAAGGGTCCTCAATAGGTATTGTTTTAAATCAATAATGTTTTAAATTTTGTATAAATTCAGTTTTAGAAATCCCACATTTTTTCTGTGAAGAAACCTTGTGTATTATGTCAAGCAGTTATTCTGCAATACTCAATGCTAACAATGTTAGCTCATGTTTTTAAATTGGGCAGTTGGTACTATATAAATAAGGACTGCTGAGGAAGAGTAGGAACACTTAATGAAAAATCAACTTAATTAGAGATGTCAACTGCCTTCAGCAGTTTTTAATAATCCCGAGTTCCTTGTGTTTAGCATTCGGTAATGGTTCAGTTTTGTTTCAAAGTGAATATAATTTTTTCCTGTGTTTGATTTAACTCCCGTCCTAAATTTTTTAATCTGCTTTTTGTTTCTTTCAGCACTGTTGAATTGGCTAGAACATGCATAGGAACTCCATACTACTTGTCACCTGAAATTTGTGAAAACAAGCCTTACAATAACAAAAGGTAGCATATTCTGTAGTTTTATTTACAAAAGAAGTATATGGGCTATGGTTCTGATTATTGTTGATGGATATTGCCAATTAAAATATCAATAAGAAATCAATTGGAGATATTATGGAATTTTCAAATGACAAAATGTGGCCAGTCAAGTCATTTGTCCTAGAACTTTACAAATGGTATATATTTTACTTTTCTGCTGACATAGGAGCCCGTGTTGTTGGTCCACGGGGAAAAAAATTTAAGGCAATGCTATTTTTGCCTGCAGCTGAACAATAATAATACATCTTTAAAAATTGAGGATCAAGTAATCTTGAGTCACGCCATTGTGATGCCCTCCATCAGAGGCAGTATGATTGAACTAGTATGCTTCGTTGTGGGGCAGAAGATGACTTTTTAAAAAAATTAATTTTACTCCCATTCATTCTGAGTCTTTTGTGTGTGATTTGACAGAATTAATGTATCCTACCTTGAGTTCCCCAAGGCTTGAAATTACTGCCTGTTTGATATTCTGTAAAGAATTATGGTGTTTATAATGTTTCCAAGCCTGAGATTGTATTATGTTTTATATTTTAAATATGATTTTAGAGTAGCTAGGATCTGGAAGTATCATAAAAATGGTAATAAGATCTGTCTTGCATCTTACTTTTTCTTTTTGTTGTTATTGCTGTTGTTAAATGGTGAGATGAATTTATCTTGAAATGTTTAATGTTCTTGAAATGTTAAATTATTCCAACTAAAGTTTTTGAAAAGCCCTTTGGCATAACAAGATGCCAAATTCATAAACATTTAATGGAATACACATGTATTTCTTTCCATCTAATTCAGTGATCCTTTGTAAAGCACCCCTAATTCTGTATTTTAAATTTTAGTGATATTTGGGCCTTGGGGTGTGTGCTATATGAAATGTGCACCCTTAAGCATGCAGTAAGTATTCACGTGTATTTTTCAATGCTGTCTACATAACTGTGCTTGTTCTACACTTTGCAGTACCTTTTTTGATTACAGGACATTATTCCTGCTTATCCATTTGAATGCGGAAGTAATTCAAGGGTTTATTTAGTCAGTTAGATGGATTATATGCAGAGAACCGTTTCAAATAGCCAAATTCACATATATAGCCAAGTCCCCTCCTATGTCATTGCATGATGACATTAGAGAAATCTAGTGTTTCTTTAAAACAAATGTACAAAATTAGATGGTTATGTAGAAAAGTCATTTGCAAATTAGTAAAAAATGCAGGACTTTCCATTACTGAAGAAGTGATAAGGTAGTGCAGTTCTCTTGGTTTTGATAACTTTTGCTAAATGAAACTGATGTTTATGGACTTTAAATCAAATATTCAACTATGACATTAATGAAGTGTTACTGTAACAGTCTTTTCTGATACATTTCTTAGTTTTTCATTACAGTTATAAACGATCTCCAAGATGTGTAAAATTAAGTAATAATACCACATTAGAGAACCCCACCCCAATGATTCTATTTAACAATGTAAACAAATTGATATGATCCTTGACAATAAAGAAAAAGCAGAACAAAAAACAATAGTATACTTTATTCATCTTCTTATTTTTCAGTTCGAAGCTGGAAACATGAAGAATCTGGTGCTTAAGATAATCCGTGGGTCCTACCCTCCTGTCTCTGTGCATTACTCTTATGATTTACGCAATCTGATGTCACATCTCTTCAAGAGAAATCCTAAGGATAGACCTTCTGTAAACTCCATATTGGAGAAGCCTTTTATATCCAGGCGAATACAAAAGTTTCTCACGCCACAGGTGAATGAAGTTTTCATGAAAATTTGTTTTTTTACAAAAAAGGTATTCAGTATTCTCTTGTCAGTTCATTGGAAATAAAATAGTGAAAAATAAGCTCATGCGTTTTAAAAACAATTATTGTTTTTAGTTCCTGATTTTAATATTTTGGTTTTCTAGTACACATGGGATGTCAGCTTAGTAGTGTCAATAGGGAGAGCTGTAAAACGGTGAAATGAGCATATTCCCATTTTTACAGACACTTGAGAAAGTGATGCTGTACTGAATATTTTTATTTACTTCGTAGTACACTAAGTTTTAAAAATATTTAGGCTAGTGAAAATGGAAGTGTCCTTTAAGCATAAGGTGTTCCAACCTTATTGCTTATTATTATTAAGCAATAAGGTTTCAAATAATCATAGAAGCCCATGGATTTATTTGGCTGTTTGTGCTGATTCCAAAATTTCTGTATCTTGGTGGCCAAAATAATTACAGTATTTTAAATGAGAACTTACTTGTGCTTTGTACAGTAACTACAGTGGCTATTAAAATAATTCACGCCCCTTGGACGTTATATATTATTGTGTTCCAAAATGGAATCATTGAACTGTATTTAACTGGGACTTTTTGCCTTTGATTGACAGAAAGCTTTCTATAATGTCATAGTGAAAACAATTCTACAGATCCTCCTTTAATAAATATAAAAAGGCAAATAACTGGTTGCATACATATTCACCCCTTAGTCCATATTTGTTAGAGGCACAGTTGGGAGAAAGTGAGTCTTCTTGGAGAAGTTTCTACTAGCTTTGCACATTTGAACACTGCAATATTTCCCATTCTTGCTTGCAGAATGTCTGAAACTCTCTCAGGTTGAATTGGAAAAGTTGGTAAACAGCAATTTTCAACTCCTGTCACAGGATTGGATTGAGGTTTAGGCTTTGCCTAGACTTCTCTAGAACATTTTTTCTTTTTAAACCACTCCAGCATGGCTGTATGTTTTTTGTCATTATTCTACTGGAAGATGAATCTTTTCCCAAGTCCCATGTCTATTGCTGACTGCAGCAAGTTTATCTCCAAGATTTCTCTGAACGTTGCTGCATCCATTTTAACTTCTATCTTCACAAGTTTTTCAGGCCCGAAAGCAGTGAAGCAGCACCATACCATGATACCGCCACCACCACTAGGGGTAGTGTTCCTAGGTTGATGTTCACTGTCACACTTGCGCCAAACGTAATGCTTGTTGTTGAGGCCAAACAGGTCAATTTTGATCTCATCAAACCATAGAATTTTCTTCCACTTAGTCTGAGTTTTCCACATGCCTTCTTGCAAAGTACAGTCGAGATTGGATTTCACAGTTTCTGCCATCTTAGCCATGAAAGCTTGTAATTCCTTTAGAGTTGTCACAGGCCTTTTGGTGGCCTCCATTACAATTCTAGTTTGGAAATTAATTTTTGTTCATCATTTTTCACAGTTGTCCTATATCTTCTACATTTCTTTATAATGGATTTTACTGTGCTTTGGGGATTTGTAATGCCTTGGAAATGTTCTTATATCCTTGGTGTTTTTCAGTAACCCTATCCCAGATTTACTTTGACAGTTCCTTCGTCTTTATGGTGTAGTTTCTGTTGGGAGCTGTACTTATCAACAGTGAGACCTACTAGAGATAGTTATGTTTATCCTGAACTTATCTGAAATTTAATTTACAAAATTAGTTTTGTGTCGATCAATGGCAAAAGTCCCAAATTACAACATTATGATTCTATATCGTAACAGTTAAATGTGAAAAAGTCCAAGGGGGAGTAAATACTTTTGATAGCCACTGTAGTTATTGGATAAAATGGAAATTTTTTAATGCCTACTGCCTACAGTTTGAGAATTAATTATCTTTATTAATTGATTAATGAGAAACTTTTATCACTGAAAATCTAAATGAACCATATGCTCTGCTTGTATCTGTTAGTGCTGTTATTGTACGGCATGTATGGCATTGTACCAACGGTCCTCAAAACTGCTGCCATTACCCCCGTGCCAAAAGAGCCTAACATGGCTCTCGACAGTCTTAACAATTTTCGCCCCATCTCCAACTTACCCTTTCTTGCAAAAATTCTAGAGCTGTCACACTTCAGTTACATAACCACCTCATGACAACCTTTTTGAACCCCTCCAATCTGGCTTCCGTCAACTTCACAGCACAGAAACTGCCCTGATCAAAGTCACTAACGATCTTCTAATAGCTTCTGATTCTGGTTCTCTTTCTATACTCATCCTTCTTGATCTCAGTGCTGCTTTTGACACTGTTGACCATAACATCCTACTTTCTCTTCTTGAGACTATGTTTGGAGTTTCTGACGCTGCTCTCAAGTGGTTCAAATCTTACCTCTCTGATTACTGTCACTTTGTCTCTCTTAATGGGTACAGGTCTGAAATTGGTCTTGTTAAGTCTGGTGTTCCTCAGAGCTCAATACTGGGCCCCCTGCTCTTCAGCATTTACATGTTTCCACTTGGTTAACTTTAAGTTCACATGGCCTCAGCTTTCATTTCTACGCTGACGATACTCAAATATACATCCATACCAAACCTGACACCGATGTGGCTGTGTCTATTCTATCTAATTGCATCCTGACATAAATATTTGGATGACTCAAAACTTCCTTCATCTTAACTGCGACAATACTGAAGTCATGCTTATTGGCACCCCCCATCAACTTCGTAAAACCAGTCCTGTAACCCTATCTGTAGATGGTTCTGTACTTGAGCTTCAATCTAAATTGAAAAGCCTTTGGGTTATATTCGATTCTGGCTTAACATTCGACCCACATGTGCAGCATACTGTCAAAACATCTTTTTTTCACCTCAGAAATATCGCTAGACTACGCCCTATGCTATCACTAACTGTGGCTGAAAAGCTGATCAACACATTTGTGTTCTCTCGAATTGACTACTGTAATGCTCTACTCGCTGGGGTATCTAAATCTACTTTGAACAAACTGCAGTATGTCCAAAACTCAACAGCCAGAATCCTGACCAGGTTTAGTGCAAATGATCACATTACTCCTATCCTGGAGTCCTTGCACTGGCTTCCGGTCAAATTCCATGTAGACTTTAAAATCCTTAGCTCACCTATAAGGCTCTACATGGCTTGGCACCTCGGTACACGTCTGAACTATTATTGCCCTACTCCCCACCTCGCAACATCCGCTCTTCAAATTCTGCTCTCCTTACTGTCCCCCAAGCCCGTCTACATTATATGGGTGACAGGGCCTTCTCCTGTTATGCCCCCAAGCTCTGGAACACTCTCCCCAAGGATATCGGGGAGTCACCTTCTCTAAACTCCTTCAAATCCAGACTCAAAACCCTCTTCTTTAGAAAAGCCTTTACTTAACTGGTTCTATTCTTCATCCTTCTGCTTTTCTTAGTACCACCATCCACGGTCTCCTCTATATATTGTAATTGTGTTTTATCTTGTGTATTCTTTTTACTCGTTGTTGTCATTCTGTAAAGCGCTTTGAGAAGCCACCTTTAAAGGCGCTATATAAAATAAAATTTATTATTATTATTGTTCAATTTCTAACAGTTACGAGTTCTGTCTCCTAGTCATGTTGCCATACATGTGATCCTATTTCTAATTATCAAATGATATTTTTAAACAAGCTATGTAATGTCTGATGTGTATACTTTAAAATGTTTGTGATACTGTAAAGGGTAGATTTTTTTCTTTTCTTCCTTCTGTTTTGATACATAGCTGTGTGCTTAATTCATATTGTATAGCTTAGTTACCTGTAATCTCTGTATCTGCTAGAAACCAACCTTTTTGTTTCATTTTATCTTAGAACAAGACTTTGTTCATTGTTAATTATCTTATAACAAATAGACATTAATACAGAGAGCAGTCTGTTAATGACTAAACTTTTCTGAAATATTTACAGTGAATTATTATAGTAATCCTTATCTTTTCTCTGCAATTTAATATGTAATGATAAGCAATTATTGCAAAATGATGTAATGCTTTTGTAATGCTCTGTATATATGAAAGTGTTAATTCCATTACGACTGTGCCATCTGGATATTACAAGATAGGAGTTCATAGTCTTAGTTTTGAAAATTCACTGCATGATAGCAGTAACTCGTGGAGCAGATTTCCTGGCAAAATTAACTGCAACCTAGAATTCTATATCCAGTACAGTGCTTTTAATGCTAACTGCACAGTCTGCATTTGCAGGTCTTTACTAATTAATAGGTTTTTATTGACAGTCTACTTCTTTTTTTGCTTTTGTATAGATTTTATACTTGTGCCAGACTTTCTATTGCTACTTATTCACTTTTCTGATCATACTGGTATTATATGCAATTCAGTGTGTGCCACTGTAATCACTTTATTTAATCATACTGTTTCTGCTTTTGAAAAATATGCAGTTCTATGCTTGATCTCGTAATAGTTTGATGTGCAGTATCACATCTTCCATAATTGGTAAACTGATTTTCCTAGTATAATTCTCAGTGCAATTTTCAGATTCATCCGCAGCTTTAAGATCTTTTACCTTTAATCCAAACTCTTGTGTATATATTTATATAGCGTTTGATCATATTTATACATTTGGAGCAAGTCCATGTTATATGAAATGGATCAGCATTTTACAAGTCAACTGAAAATCTTAAAACTTTCTTCCTTCTTTTTGTAGCTTATTGCTCAGGAATTCAGCTATCCAGTTCTCCATAAACAGCCTAAAGTCAGTGAGGCTCAAGTAGCAGCAGGTAAACAAATGAAGGGGTACAGAACACAGGGATATACTGTTGAAATGTGCCCTTTTATCTTAAACATATAATCTCCATATTAAACTTTTTTTAATTTGACAATACTTTCCTCAAATGGTTCTAAAGTACCTATATATTTTTAACTGAAGTAAATCCATTGCATTTTTTAATGATGTGAGTAAATCTCCATTAACTGTCTCCAGCTGAGGAGAAATTAATGTTATTATATTTTTCAGACTGCCTAGTGTTTAATTTGCCCCATACAGATGCAGCCATTCAAAGTGTGCGTTACAGACACGTACCGCAGGTGGCGTCGCGCATTGTGACGCAAGATGATGCTCGGTACCGCGGTAGATATTGAATTTTACCACTGAAGGGAAATCTTAGTAGCTGAGCATAAAAAGAATAGGAGCATACTGTAACGCGTGTCAAGGCCATAAACAATATTAATTTTGGAACATAAACATACAGTATATGGCTGGTCTTGGTACTTTAAAGAAAAAATACACACCAGTATTCCATTTCTCCCTAAACATTTTAAGCATCGAAGTCTTTAACTAAAGAGATACTGGAGTCAACAAGCATACTTTTAGAATTTGATTAAAAGGGAATATAATATGAAATCGCGTATCTAACGAAATTAATAACGATATAATTATATTCATGTACCGCAACACAAGAATAGTACACGCTGTACATTGTCTGTCGGTAATGTTTCTGTAGTGCTTTTTCAGCATTCTGCATGTGACTGCGCCGGTGGCGCTGTGTGTTAGTCTCCTGACTCCCATGTCACACGGTCTGTGATCGAATCCCATGGAACTATGACTTTATTTTTTAACAAACATTTCTTTGAAAAAATGAAACGTTTCCCTTGGTCAGAGATTAAATAAAACCTCACTCGCACCAAACAAATTTATATTTCTAAATATCACAACATGATCGGATTTAAGTCTTTTTAATAACAATGAATAGTCACCTATGCGTTACAAAATAAACATTTATATTGATTTGAATCGCGTTTTGATTTAAATCTTAAACGCGTGTTTAAATATATGTGTTTAAAGGCGATATACTGTATAAAAGCGCTGATTCTTATGGGATGTGTTCCGCCGGGGATTCAAAAAATTTATTTTTTTTAATCGCGTATCTAAGGAAAATTGCAGTATAACTTTGTTCATGCACAAACAGTGGCATGTTACATTATTAATTTGGGTGTCTCCTCTTGCCAGAAAGCTCTAAATTGCATTTTGAGTGCGGTTTTTGACTTTTTCTAAATTGCAACCCATAAATAAAGCTGATACAGTTTAGACTTACTGTATTCTAAACTGTATTACAGCAGCACATTGGACAATGCAACGTAAATTGCAAAAATGCACTTGGAATCTGTCCAAGCCCTACTACGAAAATTATTTAAACTGCGACACTTATCATTCATCTTTAAATAAACTTTATTTTATATAGCGTTTTAAGCGAATAGGTAATTAGATTGCTCATAAACCTAATCGCTTTTTCTACATAAACACAGCGTGATTGCTCTCTGAAAATGCTTGTCCTTTATATTTAGGCTCAGATTTCAACTATAGATCGTATTATTATAAACTTTCTTGGAAAAATGTCTTTTATGTAAACCATGTTTGCTATTAATTCATTTAGGACTAAAATACGTTCATTTTCTTCCAATCGAGTCGAGTTGACATTGGAAGCTTGCCACGCCCGGACTGTTACACCAACGCATTAGCATGTTAAAGCGATTTCATTGAAGAGCCTAGCTTTTTAACTAGTAAGTACTGTACTTCCTACTTTGAAAATACCTGTGAAACCGGTTTAATTCGTCACAGCCAGCACTCCCGCAGAGAGGGGGGTTGTACTCGTTAATGTCCGCGCATTTTGAATGGCTGCATCTGTAGTTCACAAAAATAAGAGTTTGGACATGGGAAGCCTGCTGGAAGTAATACATTTCCTCGAGTGCAGCATAGAAATGTACGTGAGGAAATGTACCTTCAGTATTGGTAATGAGCATAAGAAAGACTACAATTTCAGCAATATTTTTCTATGACATGATAATCACAGGATATATATAAACAGGACCTATATGTATGTATTACTACTGTTTCTTATTCAAAGGACTATAACAAATTCGTTAAGCAAGACCTATCTTTTCCATATCCATGTTGACCATTTCCTAGATTTAATTTCCTTACATATAAGTCACACTTAGTGGTCTAGTATTACTTTGTTCAGCTACAGACCTTTATCATTTCACTGCATGCGGCATGTTATTGAGGTTTGCCTTAGTGAACATCTGAGTGAAATATTAATTTAGTACATCAGTACATATTAATTTAGTATGTCACTTCTGTTTCACTGTCTAGAAGTTTTCCATTTTTGTTTCAGCTATAATTTACTTCATAATTAGTGTTTTTTGCTGCTGCAGAACTAACAATTTTAGCTTCTATGTAATATTCCTTTTAGTTTCTGTCTTGACTTTTTCCTTTAACTGCATCCTGTTTTTTAATAATTTTAGAAAGCCTTTTGTTTTACCTAATTGATTTTTTTAACCAGCTGGGATACAGTCTTTTGCTTTTGAATTCTATTTTTTTGTTATAAAAGCACATAATAATAATGACCTGTACATAAAACATTCTGATTTGACACATTTACTGTTTCAATCAAATCGAATGGTCTGCCTTTTTCTGCTGACTTTAGATGTGTTTTTTTGTTGCAGTAATCTTCAACCGGTCTTTTAAGCTGAAGTTTTACTTCAGTTTTAATGAATATTTTTATTTTATTTTACCCATAGTAAAGAGGCCTACTCAGGGACAGGCATCAGCTTGTGTAGCCCCAGCTCAAAAAATCACCAAACCTGCTGCCAAGTATGGAGTGCCTTTAACTGTGAGAAAGTGTGGAGATACAGCAAAGAAGTCTGCAGAGAGGAAGCCACTAGTGAAACATAAACAGGTGGGAGAATAAAGCTTTGGAAGAAACTACATTAGTGTTCATTATTTAATTCGATCTGATCTGTAAGGGTTCTGGTGTGGTCAGAATAAAGATAAAGACCAGCCCCCAAATTGGCAAATTGCATTCTGCAATTTAGAGTCAACTTAAAATTAATTAGATGAGTATATATTATAGACCTCTGAAAAGATGCTACAGAGTATTGCAAGTAATTAAGCTGTGGTAATGGTTTGTTGAAGTGAAATTAAAATGAAAAATGCAAAATGTTGTGAAGGGAAAAATACAAATAAAGATAAATTAATCAAAGCACCTATAAAAGGGTGTCACAGTTACCTGGTTTTGAAAAATATGCGTGAAACATGTTTTGTGGAAAAGTGAAAAAAGTAATGGGGACTTTCTCCAAAGACTCAATTTTTCCCATTAGGATATAAGGAAAATTGTAAACACAAGGAGGCCATTCAGATTATCTGCTTTAGAACTTTTGTATAATACCGATATATACTTGTTACTACCATCTGGTATACATAACAGCAAAATGAGTTGCATACTTAGACTAGTGAATTGACATGAAGATGTAAATGAATATATTTAAATATTTCTCTCATTGTCTGTGATTTTAGCATATAAAACTGTTTAAGTAGTAAAATACTTAATACATTACATACATAATTCCCTTTCTTTGCCTTGGAGTAGGTTGATAAAGATATTTAGTAATCTAACTTAAGAATTTAAGGCTTTTATAAACAAATGCATTACCAATATGAAGCCATTGCAGTGTGGTTTGCATGGTGATTGGTTTTCTGCACAAAATAGGTATCTAGAGTTGAACTGTGAATACTGTCAGCAGGGTGAGCATCTTGAGTCCAAGATACCTGGGCTTGAGACCCAGTTAGCTAACATACAGTGCAGTCCATAAATATTTGGACAGTGACACAAATTTTGTTGTTTTGGCTCTGTACTCCAGCACATTGGATTTGAAATGAATCAGTGACTATGAGGTTAAAGTGCAGAATGTCAGCTTTAATTCGAGGGTATCACAGTCCTTTTTCTACATAGTCCTCCCATTTTAGGGGACCAAAAGTAATTGGACAATTGGCTGCTCAGTTGTTTCTTGGCCAGCTCTGTGTTGCATCATTAGTTCATGCACAAGAGAGCTAACAAAAGGTCTAGAGTTGATTCTAGATGTGGCATTTGCATCTGGAGTCTTTTGCTGTTGTCTCTCAACACGAGGACCAAAAAAGTGTTAATGCCATTATAGTGGGCCATCATGAGGCTGAAAACTCAGAATAAATCAGAGACATAACCAAAACATTAGGTGTGTTGAAATCAACTGTTTGGTACATTGTTAAGAAGCGAGAACGCACTGGTGAGCTTAGCAATAGCAAACGACCTGGTAGACAATGGAAGACTGCAGTAGTGGATGAACAAAGAATACTTTCAATTGTGAAGAAACATCCCTTTTTTGACTGTTGAACACATCAGGGACACTCTCCAGGATGTAGGCACAGGTATGTCAAAGACTACCATAAAGAGAAGAATACACCAGCATAATCTCAGAGTGTTCACCACAAAATGCAAACCACTGGTAAGAAAGGCCAGGTTACAGTTTGCTAAAAAGTACATAAAAAAAGCCTCTAGAGTTCTGAGACAAAGCCTGATGGACGAAGATTAACCTGTACCAGAGTGATGGAAAGAGAAAAGTATGGAGACAAAAAAGGAACTGCTCATGATCCAAAGCATACCACCTTATCTGTGAAACATGGTGAAGGTAGTGTCATGGCTTGGGCATGTATGGCTGCCAGTGAAACTGGCTCACTTGTCTTTATTGATGATGTGACTGCAGACGGCAGCAGCAGGATGAATTCTGAAGTGTACAACAGCATCTTATCTGCTCAGAACCAACCAAATGCTACAAAACGCTTTACCTTGCAGCAGGACAGTGACCCCAAACATACTGCTTAAGCAGCTATGGAGTTTTTCAGGGCCAAAAAGTGGAATGTTTTTGAGTGGCCAAGTCAATCACCCAACCTGAATCCCATTGAGCATGCATTTCACTTACTGAAGACAAGACTGAAAGCAAAAAGTCCCTGAAACAAGCAGAAACTGAAAATGGCTGAATTACAGGCCTGACAGAGCATCACCAGGAAAGATACCCAATGTCTGGTGATGTCTATGGGTCGCAGACTTCAAGCAGTCATCAATTGCAAAGGATTTGCAAACATGCCAAATTTTATTTAAGATTACAGATGCAGCCATTCAAAGTGCGCGTTACAGACACGTACCGCAGGTGACGTCGCTCAGTATGACGCAAGATGACGCGCGGCACCGCGGTACGTGATTGGTTGACCGACAGGGGCACTCGTGGTCCGTTGGTCTGTCGTAGAAAGACTTACAGTAAACGTCTTTGCTGTGCCCGTTGTAGATATTGAATTTTACCACTGAAGGGAAATCTTAGTAGCTGAGCATAAAAAGAATAGGAGCATACTGTAACGCGTGTGAAAGCCATAAACGATATTAATTTTGGAACATAAACATACAGTATATAGCTGGTCTTGGTACTTTAAAGAAAAAAATACACACCAGTATTCCATTTCTCCCTAAACATTGTAAGCTTCGAAGTCTTTAACGTGATACCGGAGTCAACAAGCATACTTTTAGAATTTGATTAAAAGGGAATATATTATGGAATCGCGTATCTCAAGAATTTAATAACGGTATGATTATATCCGTGTACTGCGGCAGGGCTGTGTAGGGCTGTTTCGCCTGCCTGCTTATGCGAGCTGTCTTGTAGCCTACTGGTCTAGGTGCGTGACTACCAACGGGCAGGTTGTGTGTTCAAATCCAGCTGGTGCTGGACCTTCCAGTTTTATTTATTTATTTTTTAATCGCGTAACATAAACATATTACCGTATGCAAACTGTACTGTATACAGTATGTATATGTATATTTAATGTCTTAACTGTGCCCGTTTAATTGAATTTAAAAAAATTATTTAACACGAACATTAAGCTGTTTACATCTTCCGCCTGAGAACAGTCACCCGTTGCTACCCAACGCAGAATGGTGATTGGCTGACACCATCTGACACCCCTCTGATTGGAGAAAAAAGACGTGCTGGTTTGCTATACATACTGTACCAGGAAGAGGATTTCTTTCTATTCAAAACGTGTATTTTAAAAGTTTAAGAAGTAAAAACCTTACAGCGTACACAGATTTCTAAACTGATCAGGATCGTTATCTTTGTCTTATGCATAATAATATTCACCGCTCTGTCCAGCAAATTAATAATAAACTTTATTTTAGATAGCGTTTTAAACGAATAAGTAATTAGATTGCTCATAAACCTAATCACTTGCTTTTTCTTTTTATTTAGGCTCAGATTTCAACTATAGGTCGTATTATTAATAACCATAATAACAACCAACCAACAAAAACAACCATATAAACATAATACCAACCAAAAACATAGATAACAACCACAATACAAAATCAAATATATCAAACCATTTTACTCTCGCAAAGTCCTCCAATTATCATAATCCCGCCCCTTATGCAAAACCAAACCTTCCTCCCATCCCAGTTTATCCTGTTTATCATAAACAAAATCCACCTCAATTTTCAACATAAAGCATTACACAAAATCAATACCTCAACACTCCATACTCAACAACGATAATTCACAAACAGCCAGAACATGTAACTACACATTCCCAAACAGACCTAATTTCCATAGCCCCGCCCCTTATGCAAAACCAACATCCCTCCCCTGTTCTCTCTCTCCCCTGGCGGTTGTAATTGTTTTTATTTTCAAATAAATTTTAGCAAAGTCATGTATTTTAAAAATCTTAGGATTTTTATATTTATGTCTTTATTTAGTGGTTTCATTAGTGACAAAGGCTAAACTTTCTTGGAAAAATGTCTTTTATGTAAACCATGTTTGCTATTAATTCATTCAGGGCTAAAATATGTTCATTGTATTCTAATGAAAGAAGGGTTCCTTTCGCCGTAGTCGGGAGCCTAGTCTTTAACTAGTAAGTACTGTACTTACTGGGTTTTTGAGGGTGGGGGGAGTGTCTTTCGCTGGAAATCTCGCCTCCTACTTTGAAAATACCCGTGAAACCGGTTCAATTCGTCACAGCCAGCACTCCTGCAGAGAGGGGGGTTGTACTTGCAGTGTATGCAGTATACGCGTTATGCTGTTCGTTAATGTCTAAGCCGGAACATATCATTATATCTCATTTTGTATTTCTTAAAAAAAAATCGTTTTCCCAGCCTAACAGTATTGTTTTTAACCTGTAAATTTGCTGGACAGAGAGGTGAACATTATTACACAGAAGACAAAGATAGCGATTTACGTTGCATTGTGTATCGTGCTGCTTTAATACAGTTTTAAATAATTGAAAGTCTAAACAGTATCAGCTTTATTTATGGGTTTTAAATAAAGGTGATTTAAACGCGATTTAAATCAATATAAATGTTTATATTGTAACGCATAGGTGACTATTCATTGTTATTAAAATGACTTAAATTCGATCATGTTGTGATATTTAGAAATATACATTTGTTTGGTGCGAGTGAAGTTTTATTTAATCTCTGAGCCATACTGATTCTTCTGGAAGCCAGTTTCCGCCAGGGAGTAAAAAAAAACACACTATGGTATTCTCTCCAATGCAGTGCAGTTAAAAACATACCTCTGATGCTGCTCCTAAATGAATATCGTTTATGACCATCAGAAGCTTTATGCTCCTTTTCTTTTTTCCAGTGGATTGAACAGGGAGAGGCATTTCATGATGTACTTTTCACTGTTATAACAACAGTGGCTCTGGAACAGTTTTCAACCATGTCGTTTTATAAAAAGGGGATATATGTACACGTTACTGAAGCTAAAAGTTTAGCCTTTGTCACTAATGTAACCGCTAAATAAAGACATATAGAAATCCCTACGTTACAGACTGTATATGGCTGGTATTGGTAGTTTAAAGAAAAAATACACACCAGTATTCCACTTTCTCCCTAAACATTTTAAGCATCAGAGTCTTACATGTGGTTATTTATTGCATAATTTAATTTTGAAAGCCACTGAGACATCAGGTACTACTGTTGTATTTATGAAAAAGAAACAAAACAAAAAACATACTAACAACTGTGCCATCCTACTCCTTAGTTAATACATTTTATTATTCATAAACAGTTAACATTGTTAGCAAAATATTTTGAATTATATTTAACCCTATTTTTTCTTTAGTTTTGTATTTAACTTATTATATGATAGTCAGACTTAATGTATATTTGAACAATGAAAATATATTTTTACAAGATTTTACATTAAGCACTTAAAATTAATATGGTTAATAAAAGTAAACTGTAACATGCTGTAACAAGATCGGTTAAACTGCAAAGAAAATGCTTTCAGAGAAAATGTTTCAGGTGTGAAGAACATAGATCTCTAATGCAATTTCAACCAAACCTGTTCCCACACACCCTGCCCCCACTACCATTAGAATATACACAAACATTTTAGCGTTTCATTCTGAGCAGAAGACCCTCACACCTGAAGAGTGCTGGCTGTGACGAATTAAACCGGTCTAACTGGCTTCGATCACAGACCATGTGACATGGGACTCAGTAAACTAACAGCGCCACTGGATTTGATAATACCTAACCAAAATCCGCAATATGGAAACAGAACCTGTGTGATTGTTGATAGATGATGTACTCGTAACATTTTTTCAAGACGAACTACAACATTTAAAAAATGACTTGTATGTACTTGATATCTCTAATCAATCCACGGGTCCCAGCACAAAACGAAAGTAAAATGCATACCGTTTCGCGCTTCTTATTAGTTGCTCAAAAGTAATTTGACCGTATGAAATGCATAATATAAACCTAGAAACATATACGTGAGCAGTACTTAAGCACTGTAGTATCGGTGTTAAGACATACCTCTCAAATACTGTAAATCAAGTTAAAAATATCTCAAGACCGATTCTGGTCGTAATGAAACCATGTTTCGTGTATGTTTTCTTTTTCATCTTGAAATAACTCATTTCTAAATACCTTTTTCACTGTTAACATCTTGCAGCAACTTTGCGAGCAAAATATACACTCTGACAGTTCATCCTGCTACCAACATTAAATAAAACAAATCTTAAGATTTCTATATTTATGTCTTTATTTAGTGGTTTCATTAGTGACAAAGGCTAAACTTTCTTGGAAAAATGTATTTTATGTGTTGCAGAAAAAACTGACTTGCTTTAACAAAATATGTTTACAAATCCTTTCACCTGGCATTTTCGTAGTTAGAAATTATGGAACGCTCTGTTAAAAGCAAGGGAGTTTTTATGTCCGTTGCAGTTCTTTTGCAACATGAATATAATTATATCGTTATTAATTTCTTGAGATACACGATTCCATATTATATTCCCTTTTAATCAAATTCTAAAAGTATGCTTGTTGACTCCGGTATCACGTTAGTTAAAGACTTCGAAGCTTACAATGTTTAGGGAGAAATGGAATACTGGTGTGTATGTTTTCTTTAAAGTACCGAGACCAGCCATATACTGTATGTTTATGTTAAGATTTCCCTTCAGTGGTAAAATTAGATATGAATATTCAATACTTAAACGGGCACAGTTAAGACATTAAATATACATATACATACTGTATACAGTACAGTTTGCATACGGTAATATGTTACGCGATTAAAAAATAAATAAATAAAACTGGAAGGTCCAGCACCAGCTGGATTCGAGCACACAACCTGCCCGTTGGCAGGCACGCACCTAGACCAGTCGGCTACAAGACAGCTCGCATGAGCAGGCAGGCGAAACAGCCCTACACAGCCCTGCCGCAGTACACGGATATAATCATACCGTTATTAAATTCTTGAGACACGCGATTCCATATTATATTCCCTTTTAATCAAATTCTAAAAGTATGCTTGTTGACTCCGGTATCACGTTAGTTAAAGACTTCGAAGCTTACAATGTTTAGGGAGAAATGGAATACCGGTGTGTATTTTTCCTTGTGATATTTTAAGCTCTAGTTGAATGATAGGTGTCGCATTTTAAATCATTTTCGTAGTTAGAAATTATGAAACGCCCTGTTAAAAGCAAGGAAGTTTTTATGCCCGTTGAAGTAAAACAAAATGCCTGACAAAGTATGGCTTGGACAGATTCCAAGTGCTTGTACAAATGTGCTAAAGAAATTATACTTTGAGTATACAGCTTGTCCAAAGTCATCCATTATTAATACTATTAGTAATATCTTCGGTAAAGGCTTTGATGCATAAATATTTCTGATAAAGGTAGGTTGTGTACTTTTGTCCAACTGAGCAATCTTGCTTTCATAAAATATACCAACATTTTAATGACTGAAGATTAACATGCTGTAATACACTGTTCAAAATTAAAGGCTCAAATGCTGTACATGAGAGGTTAAGCTCCCCCTGGCGGTTTTACAAGGTGACGCCGGATAGTTTCCGGCAGAGCGTCAAATGACGCGCGATTAACCACGTGACACTGCGTGACACTGCGTGATACCGCGACACGCCCACCGGGGTATGCCGCAAAATAACGCACCCATTTTGAATGGCTGCATCTGTATGTTAATGTGTCCAATTACTTTTGGTCCCATTAAATGGAGGGACTGTATAAAAAGGGCTGTGATTCCTATATGGTTCACCCAATATAGACGTAAGTACCCTCGAATTAAAGCTGGCATTCTGCACTTTAACCTCAGAGCCATTGTTTTATTTTAAATCCAATGTGCTGGAGTACAGAGCCAAAACAGCAAAAATTATGTCTGTCTAAATATGTATGGACTGCACTGTATACTACAACTAAATTAGATGGTCTAGTTGACTTGCATTTCAGAGAGATTGTGTACATTTTTCTAGCAGTGGAGCTTTTTACAGGTGCAGGGAAGGATGTGCAAACTAAATGAATGACATCTCAGGAGCTTGCCATATCCAACTTATTCCAGGCCTTAGTGGAGCTTGAACCAAGCACAAACAGCCTGAAAGAAAAGGGGAGAATTGATAGGCTATAGATGGTAAACACTTGGATTGAGCTTGAACTAGAGAGGTACCAATGTCTTGGGGATGTGTATATGCATGTTGAGGGATATTTAAACTGGGGAGCGAGACATGCTATAGAACACAATGCAGATAGGAAATGTACTGTATGATGAAATCAGGAAGTTATGCAGCAAAGGTGACATTATATTGCAGGGAAATTCCAACTTTCCACACACAAATTGGCATATTGTGATATATAATAGAGAAGCTGAAACTGAGATGGTTTAAATGACTAGTGATTTCTTTTTAACACAGGTTGTAAAAGTTCATCCTAGGCCAGATTAAGTCAATAACAGCATCTTTTCAAACACCCAAGATATATTTAAGGGAACCTATATGATGGAACCACCGAGGAATAGTGGCCATAATTTTTTTGATGTATACTTTAAAACACAGAAATGTGATTAAAATAAAGATGTATTTTTTTAGAAAAACAGAATATGAAGGAATAAGGCAGAATGTTCAAGCAGCAGACAAAAAAACAGATGCATACAGATACATACAAATGCATACAAATGGCCTAATGGAGACAGAAAATAAATAATGCAGTAAAATAATGTGGAGCACAATTTCTAGTCCTACAACGGTAAATGAACAGTACAAGTGGGAGTAAATAATAGTTTCTAAGTTAATAGGGGACTAATAATAAAAGAAGATAAACATATACTAACAAGGTTTCTCTTTTCAGCATGGAATAAACCTATTACTTGTTCCTTTGCATACTAAATTGATGTTTCACACAGCTGTTTGAAAGATGTCAGTAACATCTTGTTTTGTAACTCAAACACTACAGTTTAAGCAGTGGTGGGTGATTTTAGCATAATTCTTACTAAGGTTCTAAGGGGGTGTTATTGTAAATACCACCTTTTACCTGTAATTCTTGAGGAAGTAAGGTTTGTTATTCTTAGATTCCTGTCTATAATATTTCAACAGTCACTTAGAATGGGAACAGTAACCAAAAACTGGAAACTCATAAATTTAAAGGGTAGCATTGGAACCAGGAAACTACAGGACCAGTAGTAGTAATGTTATGGAACATGATAGAGCTAAATTTGAAGAAATCTTAGGAAACAAGGCCTTTATTTCTAACAGCTAAAATGGGGTTATAGTGAGACTATCTTGTCTATCTTGCTAGAAATGTTTGAACAAACAATGAGGACATTAGAGTGTCCAGAAAAGTGCTATATACTGTAAGTGTAAGTTGTTATTATTATTATTATTATTATTATTATTATTATTTGCTTATGATATTAAAATAGGGGGAGTGGCTAACAAATACAGCAGCAAGCGAGATAAAAAAATGGCTTGGGCTAACACTTGGCAAATGAAATACAAGAGTGATCCACACTGGTAGTAAATCTAGAGAAGTGTCGATTCATATTACGGTCACATCGGGAGCTGGACAAGGAGGGCTGGTTGCGAGTCACCCATGTACCCTGAGGACCACCTATACAACTGGAGTAAAAACTATAGTTTTCATAATGTAACATAAAAGGTAACCAAAGGTGGTATTCACACATTACAATTAGGTAGTATTATGAAACTGACCCAGAAAAGAGGCAAATCTAATTACTAAATTAATAATACAGCGATAGACTGCAGTAACTAGGATGCTATTGAAAGCAACAGATAAACTTCTCCAGAATGTAATTACTCGCAATACTTTAATGATTCAGTAGCAAGGAAATCCTAGACAGTTTTTCAGGTTTAGGAGCTGCAGACATCTGCAAGGCTTTGCTCTTAATTTTTTGTCCAGCTTTTGACAAAAAATGTAATGTTTTGTTTATTGAACTGGAGCCTTTACCTTCTGTCAGAAACTGAGAATAGTCATTTTGAAGTTTAAAGGCTGAGAAATGGAGCTGAAACATCTGCTAAAACTTTTTTTGCATGATTCTAACCAAACATTGTGAGTCATATTAGATAAGAAAATCTATTGATTCTTGGTAACTTATTACATATTTTTTATTTCATCTGAATATGTTCTCAGAGTCCTTTATGCTGCAGTAATTATCCTTTAATGGGCTAATTATCATAAACATGCAGTTGTATTTTGACTTTGAATTTAAAAACTGTTAAGATAGCATAATATTGGGCTCTTGAAGTAGTGATCAGCATCACTTGTAAACTGCTTGCCTCACGCTCAATAACTGTGAAATAACATGAAAAGCAGCTTGCCTTGTTTCAAGTTTAGCACACTTCTAATTTTTTATGAATGGGAAACAGTTGGCAAAATGCAAGGTTAAAGTCAACATCAGGGATAACAAGAAATTGACTTGTACAGGTATTGCTCTTTCACTTTTACAAATAATAGATAATTATCAGCAGACATGCAGGCTGTGTTTGACACTCATGATTTAGACTATCCATGCCATCTTTAACACTGTGAACCACAATTTGTAGTATAGTATCTCAATTAGATCTATCCTCATGGCGTTGTTTAAATAATTTAAGTCTTTGCAGAGGTATTCCTTACATAAGAGGCATTTTTCCTCTAAAAAATAAGTGGTTTCCTCTAAACATAAACTGGTTACATGAATGTAGTATACATTGAAATGCTTTACATATACTGAATGTTTTAGTCTGGGCCATTCGGGTTTTTAACTAAATCAAGTGTAAAAGTTTGAATCATCCTAAATATAGTATATTTAAGTATTAAATGAATAACTGCTTCTAAGTTATGTATTTTATCACGATGAGCAAAAATATTTAATTCATTTTTATTATTTTACTCTTTATCTTTTCAAAAACAAGAGGGGATAGCTCACTCATTCCTGTACTATATTACCCTTGTTGGATGTGTTCTTTTCAGTCTAATGCCATTTCATATCTTGTCCAGGCTCAACCAGTCCCAGCGAGGAGAGTAAGTCGTGCTGGAGAAGAGAGGGTAAAGTATGAGGTATAAAGACACAAAACTGCATCACTATTAACCCTACTCCTAACAACATAATTAACATGTGAACTCCCTTCACTCTTTCTTAATTTCTTATCTAGCTACCTCAGTCTCTGCTTTTGTCCTTATCTGCAACCTGAAACACAAGTATGCTTGTTGTGCTAACATGTAGTTTAACTTCAGTGTTTCTCCTTTTATTTTCAAACTACAGGAATTTGTCAGGAAGAAAAGATTGGAGTTCATGGAAAAAGACAGAAAACAAAGGGAGCAAGTGAGTCCACCAGTTTTATTTAAACTGCACCAGAATCCTATTGAACTTACATTTGGAGCTACAGTTTTCATAAGTGTATGTTTATAACAGAATAATCCATCTCAAATAGCATTAAATAAGGTAATGAGCTGTTGTCATGTTATTAAGAAACTACACATCAATATCTCAATGTACTTGATTCAAATGATAAAATGCTACACAAGGACTTCTCTTTTTGAAAAACATGAAAACTTTTTTGCAAGATATGTAATCTTTCTTATGTCAGCTTCTTAGTTATATAGCCACACAATATTACCACACACTGTTGTTGTTGTTATTATTATTGTTATTATATCAGTATCTTGGTAAGTTAATTATTCATTAAAAGATCCTCCGAAGTCATTTTCACCTTTATTTATTTCATTGCACTCAATATAAAAAATAATGGTTTTAAAGTTTTATTCCTAAAGTTGCACAGTAGATATGAATGAGGTATCATCTATATACATGTGTAAGTACAGCGTTATTAACATTGACTGGAGTGTTTTAACATTCTGTATGTGAGACATAGCCTACTAGCAAAATTAAAAAGGCTCCAAATGTTTTATAAAGCATGATTTGCGTACAACTTGTTTTATTGCATTGTACTTTTCAAAATTTGCAGATCTATCTCCTGAAGGCAGGACAGATGAAACGATTTGAAAGAGAAAAGGTAAATTTGTTCCTTTGAAACAGAGTCCTTAGTGTTTCAAATTCTGTTCTATTGTCCATTCTACTGACTATGAAATGTACACTGAGTTTATAAAGTCCTTAAGGGAGACTGATGAAAAACTTAATTTGAAACTGACAAAAACATTTATGCTCTCTTACCAGCTCAATCGTATAAATAGAGCTCGAGAGCAAGGCTGGAAGCATGTGCTCAGCTCCAGCGGAGGTGGAGGAAGTCCTGAGCATAAGGTAGGATGTGAAAGCCTCCTCCTCCTCTTCATACAGATGCAGGATTCTGGAGAAATATGATCTGGCAGCAACCATTCTGTCCACTGAACAAAGTTCTTTAACAGTACATAAAAAACTGTTTCAGTTGTTTTGGTAACTGCTGAACTGTATTTTATGTGATTGTCAGGCTTGTTCTGTTTCAGTATTTTCTTAGAGCTGTATTACCTTAAGAAAAATCATTTAATGTTTTATTTGTCAGCGCATCACTTGAAACAAAAAAGGATTTAATGACTGGCTGTCAATGTGGTGAGTTTAGAATGTAAAAGAGTACATTACAGGAGATCATCATACAGATCTAGCCATTCAGAATGCGCAAGGGATACTCCAATAGTTTGCAGTTGAGCAGCTGCATGAAACTGCGGTAGACTGCAGGAAATGGCAGTGTTTTAGAAATTTTCAGTAATGTGACTACAGTTCTTGATAAAACCTCCAGGGGGAGCTATGAAAGCTTAATGAGTCGTGCGGAACATTTGGGCTGTTACCATGAAACACCTGGTTTCAAATCCTGGTCAGTGCTGAGGGTCAATTAGAATTTAAGCTGTACACTGTTTAGACTTTTATTAATTTTAAACTATTATACTGTAGCTTGTGAACGTGATGCATCTTTTTCGGGTTATTATTTACATAGAGAAAATCCAAAGATAAATTTTGGTAGCAGAAAACAAAAACAATACTGTACATACAGTAATCTAATGTACACACAGTAGATGGTAGTGATAGCTAAATATGAAAACATACACAACAGTATTCTACCCTCTTCATAAATATTTTATGCATCAAAGTCTTTAACTTGGTAACTTACAGTGGGTTCTGGTTTTAATGTGCTTGTTCTAACATTATAAAGTTTATATACTGTACTTTACAAGTTGAAACATGTTATCCTTTTCTAAGAATACGTCGTAAGAACACCACTTGCTGTTATTACAAAAAAAAGTTGTAGTACATAATTAATACCACTTGATAATTATATTAATATGGAATCGTGTAACTAAGCAGCTCAAATATCACAAGTGGACATTTTGGAAACATTTTGACATACGTTTTGTTGTAACAGACAAATAAGTTCTGGATCCCTAGATGAAGTTTAAACAGCTGAGCTTATTGCATGCAAGGAACAGTAAGACCAAAGTACTGTTGGAAATACAGGTACAAAACTTCCAGTTTATATAGCACTTTTCAGCCGCTTCTGATGTAGTTCGTTTCCATGGAAATGGGGAGAGGTCACGGTGTTCGGACAGGCCCCAGGCTTTGACCGCTCTTAATGGTCGGTTTTAGGTTTCCTTCGTTGGGGGGGGGTCTCTAGCTGGCATCTGGAATCCTTATCAGTTATCCCCCTTTCCTGCCATAACTCTAAGCCTGGAATGTCTTGTGTCACAAGAAGTCCAGTCCTTGTGCAGAAAGGAATCAGTTAACCTCTTCTTCACATCTTATATCTTCACATCTTTTTTCTTTTTAAAAATACTTTTATTGTCCTTGTAGTGGTAGTGGACAAAGCACTGTAATGTAGCATGCTGCACCCAGGCGGTTCAAAGTGTTATCAGAGCATTACTTTCAGTTTGTTTCTTATATAGCAAATACATAAAAATAGTCTACCATTACAGCTCATTGTTATACGAAATGCATTTTACCTTTACATAATTGAAGTGTTTAAAATGCTTAATTAAAAAGTTAAAAAAACTGACAGCTTACACAAAGATTCTAAGCTGATCGCGAGGAAGATGTTTTTCATGCATTAAAAGTGTTTTAACTATCTAAACCCAGTTTTTATGGATTTAAAGTCATGCAGTGTCTAATTTAGACAGGCACACGTTATTGTTTCTTTGATTTTCTTTAAAATTGAAAGAATCAGTTGCCTAACTTGCCATACAATATTATGTTACATTTTTATGTTTTTGAGAGACTTTTGAACATTTCAATTGATGCATAAAAATGTAGCCTAATGCCTTATCGCGTTATGAGCTTGCTTACACCTGGGACCCGCTTTATTCAATCTAAGGTTTCTAAAAATGCAACCAGGTACTGTACAAGATATTGTTTAAACAAAAGCTGTGAAGATTTTCACAAATTGTAATCTTTAAAATGCCTGTGGTTTGAAGGCTCTGTGTCATTTGTTGGCGGGGTTATTGACATCTGAAGCATCCTGTCTCCAAAATAGGAGTTTTGATATGAAAGCGGAGGTCATGAAAACAGTGACAAATGACCTTGAACAAAATACAAACAGTTTGAAATTGTTATTATTAATAAGTTAATATTGTTAAGAGTGATCAGATACGTTATTATAGTTCGGTTTCAGTGGTGTTTTTAATATCGCTTTGGTATTCTCGATTATAATTGTAATATATAGTATTTCGTTTTAAGACATGTTGTTAATGCTTGTCTTGAATTGCCGCATTGGGATGCAGTATTTTTTAATTGAATTGAATTAAGCCGGTTGAAGTGTTTTTTACTCCCGCTGTTCACAGTATTCACATTTGCTCATTCATGGTTTCAATTTATTTATTGAACACGCTGTGATAAATAAAAATAAAATGTCAATATAATTTACATTATATTTACTACTTTGTTTTAAAAAAAAAATTGTTGCAAGAAAAACACGTGCCTTGACTGGGAATCAAACCCTGGTCGCCGGGTTCAAAGGCACTCTCCCAAGCAATCATTTCGAGAGTGTGCTGAAACAGACAAGTTAAAATGTTTCTAACATAATCATGAGCGAATGAGTCAAAGAAAGTGGAATACGGTAATACTTTGAGCTATATATTACATTTAGTTCCTTAAATTAATATGGTTATTGATTTCTTTAGGTATGTGATTCCATATTATATTCCCTATTAAGCGGATTCTAAAAAGTATATGTTTCTTTACTGTAATAACGAGTGCAAGTATTCGTAGAAAAGGTTAAAACATTGTAGCTTTTTATAAAGTATATAAATTTAATATTGTCAGAACGTGCACGTCAAATCTTTTCCAAAAAGTGTAAGACTTTGATGCATAAAATGTTTATAAAGAAAGTGGGATACTGTTGTGTATTTTTTATTTAAACTACCCCTACTAGCCATATTCAGTTTGTATAATAAATTTATATTCCTAAATTAATATAGTTTATGACATTCAGAGACGTTATGCCCCTGAGTTTTATGCTCAGCTACCAAACTTTCCCTTTAGTTAATATGGAATATTAACATTTCCATATTAATATTCCATATTAAGTGGATTTAAACATGCACAGTAGAGAGATTAAAAGAAGCAATAGTTTCACTAACATGTAATGCACCACAAGTACCACCTGTTGGTCATTTTGGCCAGCCAATCACGTACTTCTGTAGTCCGCAGATGATTTACCAGGGTACAGGGTTTTACCATGCATTTTGAATGGGTACATCTGTATGAAGCCACCAGTAAGCACATACTTATATTTTCCAAGAGCTGAAACTGCCAAGGCAGGAGGAGTTCCCATCACATCACGTCACATCACATGCCCATTATTGCTATTTCAACACTGACCTTTAGAGCATGTCTTGCTCCGGACTTGTCTTTGATCCACAGTAGTCACCTAGCTGACCAGCAAAAGACCAGAAAAAATAATACTTTTTGCTAAGACATGACAGACAGCTGCTGTCCTAAATCCTTTCCCCTTACAGGAGCTAATCTGACATCTCTTCACAATATCACGGATTCACTTTCTATTCACTAATCTCTAGGAACAGTATAGACCATCAACAACACACTGCTCAGTGGGCAATCTGTCAGCTGGCAAGGCTGCGTGGTGACAGCCTTAGGGTTCCATTGTGGCAGGTGCCCAAAAGGCAGAGAAGCCTTCAGGCATGGAAGATGTAGCCATCTCCTGCTAGATGTTGCCCAGCAAGTATCATTCAGATGCAACTGATTGCCTTTCAAGATCAGAAAGAGCCACACTACCTCAAAGTATAAGAAATTATACAACTTTACAGTTAAAAATATGGGTTGAGCACTTCGCCTTGAGAAGAAATCTTAAATAATCAGTTCATACAAATCGGAGTTCTAGCTAATGAAGGCTAATCCCACTGACAGAATCCATTACAATGATTCACCCAGTGTATCTAAGACTATTTTTGATGGAGAAAGTAAACCCAAACTTTCCAAACCTGATCTCAAGTTCCTCAACATTGCTGCAAGTACAGTTTGTTTCATCAAGAATAGTAAAGATGCATTAAAGTATATAATTGTATGAGATGCCCATAACTGCCAAACCTTTTCTGACGAGACTAAATCAAACAGAAAAACAAAAAAATAAGGTTTCCCGGTCAGCCCCCTGGGGAGTTGCTAATACAATCGAATGCTGGCATATTGTGAATGTATTTTGCTTTCATTTTGATTTTATTTTACTTAAATCTTGGTTTATTACGATTGTCCTATTTTATTTTGCAAATGAAAAATTGTAGATTAAGTACCATATTGCTAAGTAATACAGTATATTGCATAATAAAAATTTAATTAATAGATTTAACTGAAACTCTTTAGCTTGAAAGGCCTGTAATTTTCTTAAAATAGGATTGTCTAAATGGTGGAAGACTAGAAATGCTTTTAAATTAGTTTTTTTTTTATATTTTAGGAAGAAGTAGTTCAGATGGGTAGCTGCGTCAGCATGCATAGGCTGCAAGGGCACAAGTAATAGGTTTATTCAATGCTGAAAAGAGAAGAAAGAAAACACGATGTTTCGGCTGTGAAACCTTCTGAAGAAAGCTCCATGGCTGAAACATTGTCTTTTCTTTTTTCTCTTTTCAGCATGGAATAAACCTATTACTTGTTCCTTTATTTTAGGAATACCTGTAAGCTTTTAAAATCTTGAATAAATGAAATTAACTCAGTGCTTACAAATCCTACTGGTATTTCCTTCTGCTTCTGATGGATAACAAATTGAGTAAATGGCATTACCCGTTCACATGTGAATGTGATCAATCACAACATAGCCTTGTACTGTAAATATTGTATTTTTGGTAGAATATTTTTGTTTTTTTCCCTTCTTATGGAAGGTTGCATTCTTTGGGGGTGGTGGGATCCAAGCATCGGCATCAAACAGGGGGCATTATGAACACTACCGTGCTGCTGTAGACCAGATGCAAAAACAAAAACCTCAGAAAGAAGCTGTAAAAGCTGGGGGAGATGTTTCTGTCAGGTAACCAATTTACTACCATTTCAACCAGTTATCCCTGCCTATAGTCAACCTGCTTGTGAATTAAATGTGTTCTTGTTTGAAAGGGGTGTTCCGGCAGCTGCAGGACCCATCTTTCCCCATGGTGCAGCTGAACCTCCTAATCTCCCTGATCCTGATGCAGTGAAGAGGGAGGTGGAAAGATTGGAATCTGTCTCGAAGCAAGCCAACGTCAGCAAGTCAGTATCTGAATACACCTTGTCCAGACACCTCTGGTCAGCTCTAAAGTTTTAGTTTTTTTTCTAATTCAGAGCTTGGGTAAATGTTCAATAATTTTTTGCATGGAATAATAAGCCTTTTTTTGTTTGTCTGAAGTTTCATTTACTCAGGAGGAAGATGGAAGCGTACTGATTTGAATGATACAGTAAATGAAGTTCATAAAGTATATATACTTCATGTCATATCCATATGCTAACAAGTTATTTTCAAGTAATCAATTAAAAATAAAATCTATGAACATTAGAAGGTGATACTACCATTTTGGGTTCTCATGGTTGCCTGAAGGGATAACATTTTTTTTTTCTTCCAGTCGTGTCTTTTTTTTTTACATGACAAAAAGTTATCACTCCCATTTCTTAAAATGTTAACTCACCACTTTGCTAATAACTTGATTTTAAAACATTCATATTCATTTTAATTGTTATTGTCCAGTTATTTCTGAGTTAAGTCTTCAGATTATTATTCAGATTATATTATTACAATATAATAATGTTGAAGGATAAATCACATATAAACATAACAATTGTTGTTTTGTGAGACTCATTTTTTTTTACAAAACCAAAGACACCATAAGTGTAATTTGTCACTGCTTAATTCTTTTCACTTCCCTAAATAAGATGCCCCACTTAATCCTTCTGTTGTGTGCCTTCAAATCTTTGCAGACAAAGAGGACAAGTGGCAGCAGAAAGGGCTAAGCAGGTGGAGGAATTCTGGCAAAGGAAAAGGGAGGCCATGTTAAACAAGGCTCGTGCTGAAGGACAGCTGGTATGGACTGTTCATATTTGCCCTTTTTAGGATCTTGGGAACAATTCTAACCATTTAGCAGCAGACTTTCTTTGGCAGTTTTAGTTTAGAATTGAACTTAACTTAAAAAATGTTAAAAGAACAGAATCCCAGTGCACCATAAGCAGTATGACTTTTATTAGAACTGTAATTAACTAACTGAAGAACCCAGAAATTAACAATTTTAATTTTCAGATAGGTAATTCTTAAAGTATGTTTTTGGTAGTTCTTTGAATCTGAACTATACAGTACATGCATTGTAGACAAAAACTGAAATAAATTTGGCCATGACATGCTTTAAGAAAAACAATAGGTTGAAAATTTGATGTGCTTTTGTCTGAAGAAGAATGCAAAATAGACTATACCTAGATACTATAGACAAAAGGAAAGAAAACACAATGGATATACCTAAAGAATAGGCACTGAGGCATCACAGTGACTAAACGAATGGTGAAGAATGCTGTTCTGAGCTGCAAATTAGACTTCATTCTCAGCCATATGTAGTTAGTTGTCTCTGTCATGTGGCTGACTAATACTGTAGGTCATCCAGTGAGAACTGGCATCCAGAGCAGGCTGTGTTCTCATGCTGTTCAATTAGACATCTCCAGACAAACTAGACTTCAGCTAATTTCCTACTGAAGGCCAGGGCACCTGTTTACCTCCAGACCATTTTTTAGAGGAAAAGGATATATGTTTTTTTTTCCTCTCGGAGAAAAAGAAGCTTGTGCAGGCTGTTTCTTCTGTGTTCAATATTTTGTTGTGTCTAGGAACACAGAGATTACTGAACATCTTAAATTAACTAATGGTAAAATGTCTTTTGCAGCAGAGCAAAAATTATGTAAGCAAACCTTCAATATATCTCACTAATCACCTGCTTAATCTTGTATTAGGATTTTCTTCTCTTCTCTCATACTCCAACAGCTATTTCAGGAGAAGACAGCCTGAGTTAACACTCATTTCTCTGTGACATCTGCTTTTTTAGATGCTTTGAAACTGTGCTTTTCAACCTTAAAAATTCCTGGGGAGCCCCAGTTCTTGAGGTTTTCTTGCTTTTCATTTATGTACTAAAATCAAATGCCAGTTATTTTGGCCACTGAAGTAATTGTTTTACAGTGAAAATCAAAGAATTGTGTAATTTAGGGTTGGTGACTTCTACAGTCACCATAAAGAAAACATTTTCATTGTGCTTTTTTAAAACATTGGATTAAGTTTTTATTTTAACAAAAAAACATAAATGTTCATTTGTCCCTTGCAAAAAAATAAAATGTTAGTGAAACAAAGAAAAGCAATTCATTCAAAGCAAAGCAATTCAATATATTAAAAAGTGAATTGATAAATTCTTATGAATTTAAAGGAAAAACAACAGAGTATCAATATTTTAAGTCCAGCATTCGTTCTGAAATGTGGTGCATTAAATGGTAAACAGGGTGCCCTGCAAAACCTGGCAGCTATCTATGGAAGCAGGCCAAAGTCTGCAGGAGGTGGGAAAGCACAAAACAAGGAAGAAGAGGTAGGACCCCACTCCCCTCCAGCCTGTCAGATGTTTTATAACATTTTTCTTATGCATGACGCATAAAATAGAGAAGTGAAAAAACCTTGCACCATAAAATAAATAGCTTTCCACTGTGCCACAAAAGAAATCCAACTTTACCTGTCCTGCATGAATGTTTGGTCATGTGTATGTGCAATCTCACTTGAATCTTGGACATACTGTAACCGCTTTTGCTCCTGCCCCTAACAACGTTGTTGTTGATTTTCTTGCATTTAAAACAAATAGGAAGTTGTGTGCATTGACTAAGCTCTTTACATGTTTTTTAGTTAAACTAAGTTCAATTTACAGCTGCTTTTTCAGCTATTTATGCTTATCTATTATCACAGTAATTAAGGTGAATTTTCATATTTTGCAACCATCTAAGTAGTAACCTAAATATTGTTAAATTTTTAAAAAGTAGTTTTTTATTTAACTTGCAGGAAAACCTAACTTATACTTAGTTTTGTCTTAATTATGTTCAGGCACCGATATTTTAGTAATTGTTTTTATGTTTTTTTTTTCTTTCCACCAGGAATATTTGGCTAGGCTGCGACAAATACGGCTTCAAAATTTCAATGAGCGGCAACAGATTAAAGCCCGACTTCGTGGAGAGAAGGTATGTGGGATGGCTAGTGTGACCATGTTTATATAATCTATTAGTTGTTGTTATTATTATCACAGTTGCAATAATTGAGTAAATCATGATATTTTATTAGGTCTTTTCAAGATTTGAGTTTTCCTATTCATATATTACTCTAAGAGGGTGGTTGGTAGAGACAAGATGTCGATTCTCATCAGAACCACATTTCCCAGAAAGCAATGAGGAATAACCTGAGTCACCTGACCAGGAGTTGACAGGAAGGATAGACTTCCAGGGGGCTGTCAATACCTGCTGTTTAGGAAGAAGGCAGAGGCTATGTTATGCGAAGCAACAAGACTATAAATATGCTGGGCAAGCGTTCGAGGTCAGATTCTTCCACGAGGAGGATACCTTTAAAGCGGAGACGATGGCACCGAAACTTTTTGGCGTGCTTTCTCTTTAAAGCCCTGGCAATATACAAAGACAGTACGTACAGTTATAATTCAAAATGAATTAAAAACTACACATCCCAGTTAACGTGGTGCTTGTGATCCTTGCGTTTAACCAACAAAACAGGGTGAAAAATCAGTCACATGACTCGGGCTAAATTTCGAAAGCTTAACCTGCAACAAAGTGAAATTTACACGATAGGCTAACTCAGACTGTCAGCTACACGACTGTGTATGTCGCTTAAGCCAATCCTATTTGGCTTTTTAGTTATGGAGGCGGGAAGACGCCCCCCCCCGGGTACCTGGCTTGTCACCATCTTTAACCGTTCTCTGTCCGAATCACAGCAGGGAGAGACACGTCCGAAAAAAAGTTCATCCCAGCTACAATACAAATATATTTTTGTGGTAAGAGGGAGAAAAACATCAGTATTTACTGCTAGTAATTAGTGTATAATTTATAGTTAAAATCTCGACAAACAGAGCAATGTAGGAATGCTCACTTTTTCTGCAACAGAAATAAACAGGGAAAATAAATCCTTTCTGACATCTCAAATCAGTTTCAATCAAGGTCTCCAAAACAAACAAGAAAAAGCATTTTCAGAGAGCAATTACACTGTGTTTATGTAGAATAAGTGATTAGATTTAAGAGCAAACTAATTTCTTATTCATTTAAAACCAGTGGAATTTCAGCTGAAAAAGATCGCACCAGAGACAGCACTATCTCTGCTTGTCATAGACGTTCAGGAAAGGGTGAATGAAAGAAGTCATGTCAAGTACACTAATTCGGTGATCAATAATAACAGTTGTAGGACAAGAAACAAAAGACAGTGAAAACATAAGCTTTAGAAGGCTAAAACTAAAATTTAGTCTACAAATTAAAGGCAAATGAAAATTAAGGACGTTAAAGTGCTAGAGGTGTAAAAAATACAAAAATGCACCTGGGCAAAAAGTTTTAGAAATGGAGCAGGTGTTACTTTGAAATAAACAAACAGAAAAAAGCCATGACTAGACATAGTGCAGAAGAGGGATGCAGGAACACTTGCTTAGATATACAAAAAAATCACATAAAGGTGTGTTACAAATGAACATGCAAACATGAAATAGATTTGGCAGAGTGAGGAATCAGAAAATTACCACGCATAAAAAACTGCAATTCTGTCGGAGAGCCTTATATGAATTAATAGCAAACATGATTTCACGGAGGGCTTCTCAGATAGTTGGGCATTCAGGTAGTTTGCCAGGGGAAAGAATTTGTAAATATATTTTGTTAAAGCAAGTCAGTTTTTTGCAACACATAAAATACATTTTTCCAAGAAAGTTTAGCCTTCGTCACTAATGAAACCACTAAATAAAGACATAAATATAGAAATCTTAAGATTTTTTTTATTCAATGTTGGTAGCAGGATGAAGTGTGAGGTTGAGCTTAGTGTATATTTTGTCGCAGAGTTGCTGCAAGATGTTAACAGTGAAAACAGGTATTTAGAAATGACTCATTTCAAGGAGAAAATTTTCAGAATAATTATAAATCTAGCAGGATAGAGAAAGCACAGAAAATAGGCAGATTAGCATTAGATTGTTCAGATTAGTATGAAAAGCCATTTAGCAAAGAGGGTGTGAGAAGAGTGACAAACTAATATACTTCAGATCTTTTTTTCTGAACCAGGGAAAATCTGATCATGTTTCTCTGTTACAATAATAAAAAACTATTTTATATAGCACCTTTAAAAGTGGCATCTCAAAGCAATACAGTAGGTGTAAAAACAGTTATAAGGACCACAGATTACAAAGTAAATACATATAAGAAAGACAAGCAGTTAGAAGTGCTACCAAAATTAGAAAACGAAGCAGATACAGACACTAAGTCTTCTGAAAAGAAAGGTTTTGTGTTAGATTTAAATGCACTCAGGGTAGGTGACTCTGATATCACTGGGGATACAAATTCAGAGCTCTGGCGTGCAACTAGAGAAGGTCCTGTTACCCACAGAATGTAGATGTTCTCGAGGATAGGTAGAAGACCAGAGTCAGACAGACAAAGGTGGGGAGTAGACAGATAATAAGCCAGATGGGTACTGAATGAGGATGAGGATTTGAAGTTGACTAAAAACATGATAGTAAGCCAGTGAAAGGACTTGAAGACAGGAAAAATTCATAGTTGTACAGTTGTATTTGAAAAGAAGTTTATTTTGGTTTATACAAAAGGAGATTCCAATAAATTTTATACAACATGTCTACCATTTTAATTAATCTTTCTCTTGCATTCTTTAGTATGACACAGATGGTTCAGATAGCCAGGAATCTAGTGATGAAGCAGAACTAAGGCGAAAGAAAATTGAAGCCCTCAAGGTTTGTAATTCACTGTAATAGCAAAAATAACCCAGAAACTAACCAAACTGGTAACTGATTTTAGTTTCAGATAGTTTTATGTTTCAGTTTATTGTAAATGAAAATCTTACATTATTGATTAAGAGTTGAGGATGTTTCAAAGTGACCAATTCTGGTATTGGACACTAAACTGCAGGCCCAAGCAAAAGCTCGAGCAGCAATTCTGAAAGAGCAGCTGGAAAAGAAGAGAAGAGAAGCTTATGAAAGAGAGAAGAAAGCCTGGGAGGATCACGTAAGATTATTAAATACACTTTTAAACAGGTGATAAAGTCTAATCTTAGTTCTCATATGTTACAACTGAGGTGACAGAATCTGAGGCAATTTTTTAAATAGTAAATTGTGTTGTTAAAGACATTAATTTTATTGTTTTAGCCCCTGTATTTTTTATTGTATTCTGAGGTTTCTTTTTATGATGACCTATGTTAATAAGTATGTATTATACTTAAAATGAATGTTTAGAAGGCAGGACAATAACCACTTACAATATACAACTTAACAGCGGTGTACACTGCCTTTTTGACTGATTTTTGTGTGTGCATCAGTTTTTTTTCACCAAGGGCAGAATTAGCTTAGTTCTTTTACTTGATAATGGGTAAAACTATTCTCTTTGTCCAATGATTAGCAATACAATTGGAATGGAAAAAATGACAATGACACATACTAATAAGTAACTGCTGACTGTTGTTAACTTGGTAAAGATAAAAGAATATGTAGTTATATGTCAGTTTATTTCAGTAGCACTGAGTGCCGTTGTGAGATACTGTGTCTGTCTGTTTGGTCAGCTTGCAGCACGGGGAGTGAAGGTGGCATCTGCTGTGGTAGCCCCAGTGATGGGAGCAAGCTCTGCCCTGCAGGACCCCACTACTAAAGCACAGCCTCCACCGAGACTTGACATGCCAGCCATATCTATGACTGCTGCTTTGAAGGATGTTAGTGCTGTGAGTCTCTTTAACATATCAATCTATGTAAATGTTATGACACAAAATGCAAAAATGGGTCAAGTAAGGAAAGGCTATATGATAAGTATGTGTTGGAGAGCCCATCTTGTGTTTCCTAATAGTACAGAAAATCTGTAAAGGTATACATGCAGTCACTCAGAATGTGGGTGGGGTATTTCTTCCAAAACAAAATCACAGAATTGTGTGTGTTACAAAAGAACATGTGAACCTGAAGCAGATTTAGCAGAGAGTTAGGGGCTTGAATAATCAGGTGCATTTCTGGTAGGGAGACTATGAAGGTTTGATAGGATAGAAAGTCAGAAAGTTAGCACACATAAAGAACAAAGCAATTCAGTAAGAGAGCCCTTATATGAATTAATAGCAAACATGGCTTAATGGAAGGCTTCTCAAACAGTTGGGCATTCAGGTAGATTGCCAGGGGAAAGCATTTGTAAATATATTTTGTTAAAGCAAGTCATTTTTTTGCCACACATAAAATAGTTACACAGTGCCTTTAGTTCCATCCATTTTCTAATCTCTTTATACTTTACAGAGTAGCAGGAGTCTATCCCAGCAAGAAACGGTTGCAAGGTAGAATACACCCTGGACATAATGTCAGTCCATCACAGGGCAGACAAACAGACACAAACACACACTTAAACCAGGGTCAGTATTCCCCTAAGGCATTTAGCCTACCTTGTTTTGGACTGCAAGGGGAAATGAGATTACTTGGAGAAAACCCTCTTGAACCCAGAGAGTACATGCAAACTCCACACATACACTACCTCAGGAATTTAATCTAGGGCCTCAACACGGCAAGATGGCAAAAATAATCACTGACCCACCATTAAAAATGGATGGATATCTTGATCAGCTTTCTAGTTCAAAGATTTCCATGCATAATTTAATTTTGAAATCCTCCGAGACATCTGGTGCTACTGTTGTATTTATGGAAAAAACATGGCAAAAACGGCACGCTAACCACTGTGCCATCCGATTCCTTAGTTAATATACTGTATTTAATTTTTATAAACAGTTAAGATTGTTATTAATTGTTGATTGTTAGCAAAATATTTAAAATTATATTTTACCCTATTTTTTCTTTATTAATTTTGTATTTTACTTATTATTTGATAGTCAGATTTAATGTACATTTGAACAATGAAAATGAAAAAAGCAACAATTTATTTGTGCTTATTTTAATATTGATTACTAATAGTTTATGTTCACACCTGACTTTCTAATTTAGATGTACAGATGCAGCCATTCAAAATGCAAGGTACAACCCAGTACCGCGTGATATTATGTACAATTCACCATGTTTCACCACATTACGTGATTGGCTGGCCAAAATGACCGACAGGGGCACTCAAGGTGCATTGGTTCTTAGTTCAACGATTTAATCATTTAATCTCTTTACTGTGCATGTTTTAATCCGCTTAATATTGAATATTTATATGGAATTTTACAACTAAAGGGAAATTTTAGTTGCTGAGCATAAGAAGAGGAGCATAACGCATCTGAAGGTCATAAACAATATAAATTTAGGAACATAAACATATTATGTAAACTGTATATGGCTGGTATTGGTGATTATGTGTGTGGTGTAATGGCTTAGGTGTGTGCCTTGCATGCTGGAGGTCGGGGGTTCGAGCTCAGCTGTCACCATGAGATTTCTTTTAACAAATAAACATTTCTTTGAAAATTAAAATATCAAATATCATGGACACTATAATGACATTTCTAGAATTTGATTAATATGGAATTCTGTATCTAAATAAATTAATAACGATATAATTATATTCATATACTGTAGCTCAAATCCTGCTAAACTTAAAATTAGAGTATTATTGGACAATTTTGTGAGGCTCTGGCAGAATTTCTCTGAAAACTGATGAGTTATAAAGGAGACACATTGTGTATCACCTCTTTTTACACTTGTAAAAAAGAACAATCCAATGTTAATGCGACACTGAAAATATTAGAGCTTTTGGGCTCACGTGGATTTGTGCCCTACACCCTGTGGGACCGCTGTGTACATATGTTCACAATGCGAGAAATACTGCTCAATATGAGTTCGTGCGAACAACCCGCATATGACCATTGGAACGCAGAACGGCACCGAAACAAAGTAGTCTCCAGTTTTCCAGCCTGTAAGCAGGGAATAAAGCTTTGTTTGATTTCTGAAACCCTTTCTTTATGTCCTGTTTTCATTCAGTTAAGGGTCAACTATATTCACAATACTGCTGACAGCAGGAACATTCCTATTCTTTACAGCTTTTTAAAAACAGCACCCATGATGTTTAAACCTATTTTTTACACAGAAGAGTGACAGCTTTGCCACAAGAAAAATCTCTTTTTCTTGTGGTTTTATTTAATGTTACACTATGCACTAGGATAGCAGGATGCTGTTCATGAGCCAATAGCATTTAAACCACAACACCCACAATGCTGCAACTAAGAGTTTTACAAACCAGGCAGGTGATATTTAGAAATATATATTGTAGTATTTTGGGGTTTGGCGACACTCGTTGACTGAAAAACGGTGCTTTTATTTTTCGGCACAGCCAGCACAACCCCCACGCCCACGCACCAGCAGAGAGAGAGGTGTACCCACTATTGATAAACATACAGAAAAGAGTATTAAAGTATTGGCTACACCTAAAAAACAGTAACCAAAATTCCTACCACCACAAAGCCCTGCTATGCTAAGAGCTGAGCCCAAAACAGAGCCCCCTGAGGCCTCCCTCTTGGTGCCGCCTCCCCCCACGGAGCGCAGTGGGCGTTACACTATTTTCAGAGCCTGAGAAAAAAAGACCTGCTGATCTGTCCTTTATAACAGGAAGAGAAAATGTGATTTTTTCTGTACGAAACGCATGTTGTGTTTATGAAATTCAAGTATTTTAAACATTTTATTAAGTAGTAAAAAACTTACAGCGTACACAAAGATTCTAAGCTGATCACAAGGAAGAAAAATCACCCATTTTTCGTGCATAAAAAGTGGTTATTACCAAATTTAAATCTGTTTTTATAGCTTTTAAAGTCTTGCAATGTCTATGTTAAGCAGGAACACATCATTGTATCTTATTTTTTATTTCTTTTTTAAAAATTAAAAAAATCTTTGCCCAGCCTTCGAAAGGAGATGGTGGATACCACTACCAGGTAGTCAGTGGTAGGGTCCTGTTGGAGAGAGAGGTAGACAGAAGTGTCGGTTAGTTGTCTAGATGCTTCAAAAATATATAGGTCCTTATGCCACACCACAACAGTGCATCTTTTGTCTGTTGGTTTGATTACGATATCATCCCTGTTGCGGAGAGACTGGAGTGTCTGAATTTCTCCTTGGGTGAGGTTAGACCTGTGTTTACTGGGTATAGAGATTGTCTTGGGAGCTTGATTGGTGCATTAGTTAGTGAAATAATCAACTGGTGGAAAACGGCTAGAAGGGGGAGTCCAATAGCTCTGTTTGGGATTAATATTGTTAATGACATCAATAACCAGATTGTTGTCAGCTGTCTGTCAGGAGGAATCGTCAGCAAAATGTGCTCTGAGATGGATCCTGTGGTAAAAGCGAAGAAAATTGCTGTCAATAAGATCTTTTATAAAAATTATACCTTTTTACATCATTAGATTCCGTGCAAAGGGTCTCCCAGTTATTTGGAATGTTTGAGTTAAATCAAAGGATTTGTTGCTGTCGGAATTTCCGGGGTTTTAAATTGAAACTCTAACCAGCTTTGCATCGCCTCTTCTAGGAGTCCTAACATACTTAGTAACAGTTCTTTTCTTATCTTTTTCAAATGAACTGGCTGTAATTGCAAAAAGGCAAATAAACCCTTTTCAAAAACTGGATGATAAGATCTCATCCTCTACTAGAACAACCATAGTGTAGTAGCTTTAAGTACATAATTCAAGGCCCTTACGTTAATTTTAGTCCTCTTTGATTGTACTCGTTTTGTGGCTGAGTTAGTTTTATTTTGTCTGGCTTATCATTGCTGATAAAATTAAATATCTTTTGCTCATACAAATTAAAAAAACCCTCAGGTGGAGATGGGAGACACATTACAAGATAAACTGAGGAATTATTAGTGAATTAAAGTTATTTTACCATAAAGTGTTAATTTTATACTTTTCCATGGTTTTAATGTTTTGTCAATTTTACTTAATTTACAATCAAAATTTACTTTGGTCAGTTATTGCATATTTTCTGGAATAGAAATACCCAACATGGCCGCTGGTCCATTTGACCATATTATTTGCAGATTGCACTGTCGTGAGAATGATGATTTTGCTAAGGGACCATATAGCAAACTAGTACATTTCTCATAATTAGGTTTGAGACCTGACAAACTTGAAAAGCTATTGAGGTCCACAGTTAAAGCTAATAGTCAGGAAAACAGAGGTTTAATAAAAAAAATTGTATCATCAGCATACATGGCTACTTTTAAGTTAAGATTATTTATTCCAAGACCTTCTATTTGCTCATTAAGTCTAATTTTTATTGCCGTTATTTCTATTGCAATTATAAACAGATAAGGGGAGAGAGGGCATCCTTGTTTGACCCCTCTTAGTACTGGAATGTTCTTAGAGATACGAATTATTTAAGGTTCCACATGTTGGTTTATTGTACATTATCTTTATACATTTTCTGATGGATTCCCCAAAATTAAAGTACTGTAGACATTAAAATATATAATCAAGACATACTTTATCAAATGCCTTCTCAAAATCTGCTATAAAGATCAATCCTGGTGTATTTGAATTGTTAAAATAATCTATTATCTCTAAAATTTTCCTCATTTTCCCCAATATATCATTCCTGTAAAAGTCCAGATTGATCCTGATAATATATAATGTTATGCAGCACTTTTTTTAAAATGATTTGCAATAAACTTTCCTAAAAGTTTTGCGTCATAACACTGTAAGATTAAGGGTCTCCTTAATCGCCTGGTCGCCTGGTCAGTACCTGGATGGGAGACCTCCTGGGGAAAAAAGGTTGCTGCTGGAAGAGGTGTTAGTGGGCTCAGCACGGGGTGCTCACTCTCGGTCCATGTGGTCCTAATGCCCCACTGATAACTGATGTGTGGTGAGCATTCTGGTGCACAATGGCTGCCGTCACATCATCCAGGTGGATGCTGCACATTGGTGGTGGTGGAGGGGAGTCCCCATTACCTGTAAAGCGCTTTGAGTGGAGTGTCCAGAAAAGCGCTATATAAGTGTAAGCAATTATTATTAATTATTTTTATTATTAACTCCATGAACTATTGCTTGTTTGAACTAAACCATGCTCCGGCAAATAATCTACAGTACCTCCTATTGCAACACCTGGTTTAACAGGATTTACGTGATAAGCATATTGTTTAAGTGGGGTGGCATTACTGATGTCTTTATCACTGTATGACAAAAGTTTGAGTCGGTCTTTCTGATAATAAAAGAGAGTGCCTTCTAATAAGTTTAACTATGTCTTCTTTTTCAGCTAAATGAGGCGAATAGAAAGTCAAATCAGTCCGCACCTCAGAGTTAAATAAGCTAGCGCTTTGGTCGAAAATATTTTGCATAACAAGACTGCATTTAGACTGTGTACATAAGTAAACAACAGAGTGAGTACCTAGCTTACTTAAAGGTGTAACACCTTTTAAGTAAGTTTCAACTTATTGATAAGCTGCCTGAATTCCTTAATCACATCATATTCACTTACAATAATTCTTCCAGATTTACTCATGCTGGATCCAATTTTTCCTGAAACAAGTCTTTGGACTGAAGTACTGTACATTATATGGTACTGTGCAGTAATCAATTGCAGTATGATATAAATGGTACATAAATAAACAGTCTGATACTGTATGGTTTTAAAATATGTGAATATGAAATATGTTTATAATCAAAATGTAAAGTTAAATTGTGTCCTGATGGCTTTTTGCTGAAATTTCCATTAAAACACAATATAGATTATCTCATTGCAGATGTAAACCTGAAAGAGGCATATTGCGTTCACAACAAGCTCTACAGTATAATAAACCTTTTTATACTTTTTAAACCATAGTTTTTCCCAGGTGGTCTCCTATTCAGGTACTGGCCAGGCTCACATCTGTTTAGCTTCTGTGGGTTGCCAGTTGTGAGCTGCAGGGTTATATGGCTGCTGGCTATTAATAAAACTCTAAACAGTTTACAACTTAAATTCTTTAATTGGGAAAAAGATTGTTTCAAAGGGCTCAGCATTTACCGGGATTCGAAACCAGCCGTTTTCTGGGAACAGCCCAAATGCTTCTTCATGCCACATTAAGCATTCACTGCTCCACCTTGCGGTTTTACAAAAGAGTGCAGTCCAACAACAGAATATTGTTTAAAAAGGGCAGCATGCTGTGGTAAGTTGTGGTGTGCATGGCACAATGTGCTGCATTGTCCGCCATGCATTCTGTATGGCTGGATCTGTAATTGTATGTTCTGATTAGTTTTGTATATGTAATAGCTTGTCTGTTGTTTTGTTTTCACTGGTATCCTGTCCAAGGGGTACCTTGCCTAGGCCTGTTGCCTGCCAGGATAGGCTCAATAGTGTTTTATTTAAATGGTTACATCATTGTGATACTTTAGAATGAGCTGTTTAAAACTAAAACAGTACTTTAAGAAAAAAAAACCCATCCGCTTTCCAGGTTTACTCTATGTAAAGGAGGTTTTACAGTATAGCAGAAATAACCATCTTGATCTTTCTGTAGAGCAACACCTCAGTATACCATGTCTATATTTTGTCTGCTTCAATGTATCTCACTTAGAATGGTTTCATCTTTAGGAGGATCTTCCATCTGCTGTACAAGTATTGAAAAATCCAGATCCTGCAGACATTCAGGTAGGTTTACTTTTTGTTAGCACAAATGTGGTTAATCATAGGTGGTTACCTCATCATTAATTCCTAAAATATGCTTTAAAAATCTCCAGAGCAGTATATACCTTTGTGTACTTAAAATATTGAGGATAGTCAGAAAAACAGGATAACTGAAGCGATCTTTTTAAGCTTAGTGTATTTCTCAGTTGATTTTCCGATTATATATCTATAGAGCCTTTTTAAGTATGTTTTGTTTCTGGTTGCATGGTACACTGCACAAGAATGATTTAATAATTCTGAAAGGTCTGCTTTTGCATTTGTCGTTCAGTTTTCATCATAATTCTGTTCAAAACCAGACTAATAAAATGTCATATGCAAAGTTACACCAACATGCTGGAGTTCTGCTTACTCACTAATTTCAGATACTGGGCTAGTTTTCTCATTCTAGAGAAACACTGATCTTGAGGCATGACCCAAGGGGCTTAAAATATGCAAAATATTTTCCTTCCCTTAACAAGTAAATTTGGAATGCTTTTGATTGTTGCCTATTTCAGAGTGAGAAACGAGAGATACTGCGTAAGTTGAATGAAAATTTGAAGGTCCAGATCCGCACAGTGGAGCAGGCAATCCAGCTATCAGAAAATCCAAACATACAACAGCAGATGATGCTTCAACCCAAGATAGACTTCTCTGAGGAGGGAGCGCCCTCTGCAGGGGACAGGAAGAAGTGGGATGCTGGAATTAAACCTGACATCTCTTTAGCACAGCAGACCCTAGAGGAAACCTTCTTGGCCACATCTGGTGAGCCCTGTCTAAGAAGTACTTTTGATTAATCTATTCAGTCTTCACTTAGCAAATTTATAGTCGGGTTCATATTCAGATAAAAAACACACACGTGAGACTTATGAAACCATTTGTTTAAAAATAATTATCACAAAGGTATTACTTTACATCTCAGTGGATTAAGTAAAGAACTTTTTATCCATGTTTATTAATAAAAACAGTTTCCTGAGTGTTCTAACTTAGTATAATGGTAAATGATATATAAATCTGATCATTTATGGTCTAAGGCATTAAAACCTGGAATCTCTATCCAAGATACCAGACCCAGTATCCAGCTCAGCTGCTTCACCCAAATAATTCTGATGACAGAACCTGGACAGAGGAATCCAACACTTGACATTGCAGACAATGGCCAAGATTTATTTTAATATACCATAAACTCATTGCCTTGTGGAACAGGGTCAACCACCAGTTCTGAGACTGGGACCTCATTTATGCCATTTGGAGTTTTTATTTACCTCCATGCCCACATGATCTACTGTTGTATAATTTTGTTACCTGCTTTATCATTCTGTTAAGCTCTCTGTTGATGTTGTGAAGCATGCTATAGCAAATGGTTAATTGAAATAGTTTCTCTCTCACATAGTATAATTCTGTAATATTAGTATTCTGCTTTGACTAAAATGAAAAAAATGACCAAGAGAATTTTTCTAACAAGCTTTGCTAGTCAGACAATGGATGTGAATAAGTTAGTATGGAAAGCCGCAGGCTGTAGTAGTACTTGACAACTACTGATTCTGTGATTATTTAGTTGCTTGGATGGTTGACATAAAACTAGTACATAGTAGGATTTTCAGGTGAAATGAACATTTAATTACTTTACTGAATTCTATATATGAAGTTTCCACTTAGGAGACCATAATCCCCATTGTGTTAAAGTCAACAGATTCATTAAGTTAAGCCTGTTTGCTGATGTAATTTTTACATTGGCTCAAGGTACAGCATTAATGCCTGTTGTAAATTTTTTCTTGTGGTCCTCTCAAGTGTTTTTTAAATTGCATTTCCAATGTCTAACAAGTGTTCCATGAATAATGTTTAATTAATTCTGGCAGTGATCCTAGGGTCCATAACCTCTGATTTGATATTGAAATTTGTTTTACCAAGTATTTTATTAACTGAATTAAATAGCGAACATAAAGGGATGATTTTTAATGAAAATTTAAATTAAACTTAAACACTTAAACCAATGTTGTGAAATCCCTCACAATTTTGTCATTATAGATAAGACCATGGGAGAAGTCATTAAGCTTGATGCTTCAGATGGCCCAAGGCGAGCCTGGGGAAAGCACCCTGATACCCATGTGCTGAAAGTGCTGGGAGAAGCCATACTGCAGCCACAGACTCTGTTCTTTGGAGAAACAAATTATGAAATTAATAGAAAGCGTAAATCTTTTTTTTATTTTCCACTTACTGAGCATCACTGTAATATGAATCACATATGAATAAAATTATTTCAAAATCATCAGTAAAGATTGACAAATTAAAACACAAGAAAGAAATTTTGAGTCAAGCAATCTTTTGCAAAAAAGTATTCCATGATTTGCTTTGTCAGTAGAACTGTGTGGTTTCAAAATACACATGTAGTACTTGGTTTGTTTCATTTTTTACCATGTTAGTACTGTGTATGGACACATTTTTGTATGCCTTGACCAGAGATTAAGCATAGGAAATAACTTTTTGGTCTACTGTGTTATATGACTGCTTAGTTTGTTTTACCCGTTGTTCACATTGTTTTGATTTAATTCTTAATCTATGCGAAGAGTGCCAGGACCAAAATCAGTGTGCTTCTTTGCTTGCAGAAGGCTTTAAACCAGTAATAGAAAAGACCTGTGCTGTTGGAGATACTCTGGTGGTAAATAGCATAGGTGCTGCAATTGAGAATACTGCTGCAACAAGAGAAAAAGAGAAAGAACAGGACAAACCCAAAGAAAAACCACCAACGGAACTGAATTTATTACCTCAACTTCTCTCTCCTCATGGGAATTTGGATGGTGAGTTGAGACACATTTTATAATGTGTGTTTGGGTAAAGACCATAAGAGTTTTGCATCATAGCTACTGATAATACAGTTGATATGAGAATGTTTGGTATACGAATTTTCGCTAATCTGAGCATATTGGAATTTGTACCTTGTAATTTTTATAAGAATGAACTATCGAACAGCTGTTTGTTTCTGTGCGGGTGACAGCCATTGTGGTTAAGGACGCCATGAGGCAGCAGTGCTTTGTTTACGATCACAGTGGAATCTTCTGCTCTCATTTTCGAAGTGTTTTTTGTGTTTGTTTTGCAGTTGATGTTCATTATAGGGTCTTAAGGAAGAGAAAAAGATTCCTTAGTGTAATAGTCAACAATGATATGCACATTGTTCTAGCCTATCGCTTGGATAGCGATCTATTACGAAAGAATGAAAAATGTAAAAACGAGTTCATTAATTATTTTACAGTTATAGTTGGCTTATTTGAATAGAACTGCATTGTTCACTAAGCTTGCTATTATGGTCTGTATGGTATTATATGTTTAGAGTGATTTTGGAGTGAACTTCTCTTCAATTTGGGACGGGGTGGAATTTTCCCAATAAGAAATAATGGAATTTTTATTTTCGATTTACAATCTCCTGCCTTCCAAACAGATTTTCAGGAACGAATTAGGTTTGGATACCAGGGTATGAGTAGACACAAATTTTTACTCTAGGTCACTTTTTCATCTCTCTAACCGAAATATTTGTGGTTAACTATACTCCTGAACTCCTATTTGTATTCAGAAATACCCTCATATCTTCCCTGTTTTACAATAGAAACACAATTATTGTTGTCTTTCTCTTAATTTTATATTCCTTTTTCGTGTTAACATCTCTTTCTGAAGATTTATACCCTGGTCTTATGTGATTTTTTTTCTCTCAAAAATTTGTATCTGGGGTTTTTTGCAGAGCCAGAGGATTTGGAAGCAGAGGAGCTAGAGCAAGCTTCTGGCAAACCTGAGGCTGCAGAGTCCCTGAATGGTGTTATTAATGCTTGGCAGAATGAATCACTCAAGCTGAAGTATGTGTGACTGTAACTGTACATTGCACTTTTTTTGATATATGTTTTTAAAGAAACATTTTATTCATTAAAAAAAAGTGTATTCAGCAGAATATATCTGTGTTTATATATAACATTTATATGTAGCATATTTATAGCAGCAGTTCTCTCAAAATGCCCCTTTATTTTTTTTTAAGGGCTATGGGCAGAAGTTTACTATTTTATTGTTATTAATTTCTGTATCTTTTTTCCTCATTGCAGTTTTGGAAAACACTGAACCAAATCAGATCTGTAACTAAGAATAAAAAGCTTCAATCTTTTCTTAATTGATAAAAAAATGGTGATGGGGGTCTTCTTGGATATAACATTGCAGGTATGCAAAGACTGAAGCAATTTATTGTTTGATTTGTTTCCTGTCAGGTCACAAGAAAGTAGTATTCCTCATGCTGAGTTGGGCAGTGAGGGTGAATCCAATGAAAAGACAGAAGAAACCAAACAGACAGAGCTTACAGGTCAGCTTTCACTCCACTTGGCACTTTAGATGACAATATTTTGAAAGAGTTCTAATTTCTGTACATTTTTGTTTTATACTCTGAAATGATTATGCTTTTTTCTGTGCCCACATATAATCAGATATTCGGCAATATACCATAGGTTGTCTAGTTGCCACAAATAAAAACTCACTGAGCTTGGGTGAGATGTCCTTGGCCGTCCACTCCAAAACAAATCTCACTAAACTCAGATCTTCAGTTTACCTCTAATTAGTTTTGTACCTTTAGTGAACTATAATGTTAATGTCTTATAATGTATAATATCTTCTAGAACTATATAATAAACCAGTAGTGTATAATGTTATTTACACAATTTGCAAGCACAATGCTGTCTTGTATAGGCAAGGGGGCAGCACCAACAAATAACAAACCACTTTCCTTTGCTTTGTTTGGTCTCAACATTAACAAATGTTCTTTCAAAACATGAAAATCTTTTATTTAGTCTTGATTATTTTCATCAAACCTTTGCTTAGCGGGGAATGTGAGGTGATTTCTTGAACACCACATCTTCAGGGCTTAAACGTCTGTAATGTTACAGTGAAGATCTAGAACTACACGTGACAGAGAACTGACAGATTAATCCAGTAAAATAATTTGTTCCTACTGGAATAATGTTTTAATGTCTAAATCCAGATTAACTATTCATGATATGTTTGCATACACTTCTGTCTTTTCTTCAACATAATGTGTGTTGTGAACATATTTAATTATGCAGGAGATGTTTTAAGCTGTTGCATGGTTATATCAAGAAGCACCTGTTTTGTTCCCTTTTTGGTTTATTAATGAAACTGTATGTTCTCAAATTACAATAATATACAGATGACAGCAAGGAGGAGAAAATATTTCAGACTCAAGCAAGAAGTATTATTGCCTTACTTTAGTGCATGTGAAAGCTTACAAACTTGGGGGCAAGCTAAAAAAAATCATGGTTTACTTTTGTGGAGTTGATTATTATCAAAGTAGCTTGAAATATATATACAGATGCAGCCATTCAAAGTGTGCAGTACAAACCCGTACTGCACGCAACTACCTACATCATACCAAGGTACGTGATTGGCTGGCCAAAATGACTGACAGGGGCACACAGGTGCATTGGTAGGAAGTGGAAAGATTTAATCATTTAATCTCTTTACTGTGCATGTTTTTAATCCGCTTAGTATTGAATATTTATATGGAATTTTACAACTAAAGGGAAATTGTAGTAGCTGAGCATAAAAAGAAGAGGAGCATAACGCATATGAAGATCATAAACGATATATTTTAGGAACATTAACATATTATGTAAACTGTATATTGCTGGTATTGATAGAAAAAATACACACCAGTATTTCATTTCTCACTAAACGTTTTAAGCATCAAAGTCTTACATGTGGTTATTTCAGAAACGTTTTTACGTGGTCCTTCTGACCATATTACTGTACTTTTATATACTTTGTGAAAATTGATCGTTTTAACCTTTTCTGCGAATACGCTCGTTATCGGAGTAAACAAAAGCATACTTTTAGAATCGGATTAATAGGGAACATAATGTGGAATCGCGTATCTAAACAAATTAATAACGATATAATTATACTCATGTACTGTAGCACAAACAGTAGTATAAGACTTTCTATTGATGTGTGTATGGCTGTTTCACTGTTCTTCACGTGACTGCATCTGTGGCGTAATGGCTTAAGCTTGTGTGTTATAAGCCTTGCTTTGGGTTGTGAAACTGTTTTTTATTTTTTTAGGATTTTTTGAAGATAGCACTACAGGTAATACACTGGAATAGGGGGGTCTTCTTCATGACTCAATAGCATTTCAAGCACAACATTCAAAATGCTGCAACCAAGTGTTTTACACACTAAGCAGGCCCTCTTATATTTCACTGTCATGATTTCTAATGTGAATCCCTTTCATAATGTTTTATTATTTCTGGTAGATAGCTCCATTGGACAGGTAATACACTGGGATAGGGGGTGCTTCCAGTAAGTTCTGGGTTTCCTATGTTTTATTTCAGTTTCACATTGGTTCTGAAAGTTAACACTTATGCAAGACATACTGTTTTTTGGGCATATTGAAACTGTTACTTAGCTTTCTTTGTGAGGGGAGTTATCCTGAGAAAAGATGTACTTTTCTTTACTGTTTTCTTGATTTTCAAACATAGCTATTATGCTATGCTGTGCAGTATGGGGTGGCTGTTTACTTATCAATAGTGCCTGGAATCTAAAACCATTAGAAGGGTTACAAACCCAAGAAGCCCAAGTAAAATAATCAAAAGCACAGTTGGACAGATGTTGAAGTTGACCCACAACCGGCTAAAGAACTGCCCCTTGCTGTCTGTATTAAACCTTGTTCACTCAGTAGTTTGTAAAGTGTAAAGTGCTATGAAGAAGAATGAAGATACTCTCACATTTTGATGAAAGTTATAGTTTTTTAAATCTTTTAAATGATGGGTGCTCCTACAGTTAAAGGACCCAAATAATCTAAAAGCTTCACAGCTCAAGGGCAAAGTATCCATAGATTTTCCCAAAGCTATTTAAATCAAATGGCTTTTTTTATTCCTTTTTAGGAACATTTATAGCAAACATATTATGCCTAGGGATGTTTTTTTATAGCAAGAAATTATGTTCTGTCTGTAAAATTGAAACATGTTTTGGAGTACTGTCACAATGCTTTTCTGTTTTAATTATTCCAAACATTTCTGGCTCCAGCATGCCAAACAACATGGTCTTTAACATCATCCCTGAAGACATGGTCTTCCCCCCTTTGTTTTAATATTACTGGATAGAACACTGAATTGCATGTATATTTTATCATTAAAATTGTCACATCTGATTTCTGTTGATGGTTGTGCATGCATGTAATATGAAATACCGATTAAAAAAATATAGATTAAAAAATATTGATTTATCGATAAACACTTTTGTGTTTCCTTTTTGTATTGCTGTTGGATTCCTTTTCCGTAGTTCACAGAACCAATACTCCTGCAGATAAACCTATAGTCCTTCCACTGAACTATGCTTTGTTTCTTTCAAATCTATCTCTACATATCCTGCTTGCAAAACCTACCACTGTGACATTTTGCATACCATACCCTCATCAGACCAGCATTTGCAAAATGTACATATCCAGGTATCTGAAAAAATAGCCAGGTATCTGAAAAAAAGGCTAAAAGGCTTCACATATCAAAGCAAGTTTGTGATGGGTCAGTGGGCGTGCTAGTGTGTAAAACCCTTGGTTACAGCATAATGAGTATGGTTGTGCAAAAACTATTGACTTGTGAAGAGCACCCCCCTATCCCCAGGTACTGCCTGTCTAATGGTGCCGTATTGGAAAAAATCATAAAAAATAAGGAAAAGTTTCACAACCCAAAGCAAGGTTGTATAAGGTGAGGGGGTCTGCCTAGTGTGTAAAACACTTGGTTGCAGCATTGTGAATGTTGTGCTTGAAAACGTATTGACATGTGAAGAGCACCCCCTATCCCCATGTACTGCCACTCTAATGGTGCTATATTGAAAAAATAAAGAAAAGATTCACAACCCAAAGCAAGGTTGTAAAAGGTGAGGGGGGCTGTCTGGTGTGTAAAACACTTGGTTGCAGCACTGTGAATGTTGTACATCACAGGACAGACAAACAGACACAAACACACACACCAGGGCCAGTTTTCCTGTAAGCCAACTAACCTAACAGTATGTTTTGGAGTGCGAGAGGGAATCATATCACACATAAGGAGAAAAACCACGGAACCCAGAGAGAACATGCAAACTTCACACTCACAGGATGGCAGGAATAGAACCGAGGGCCCCAGTGCTGCAAGATACAGATGCAGCCATTCAAAATGCGCGGGCGATACCGCATTATTTTCCGGTACGCTGTACGCAGTCTACCGCAAGTTACCGGTAAATACCGCGAGTTACCGGTAAATACTGCTAGTTACCGTAAATTCTCCTATAATACGACAAGCAAAATAATAGTATCCGGAATTTCTGCAAGGTGGAGCTAATAAAGCTCAACCTCTCATGTTTGAGCTGTGGCCATCAAAGTCTTTAACGAAGATATTACTAATAGTATTAATAATGAATGACCTTGGACAAGCTGTAAGTGTAAACTCAAAGTATTGCCCTGGTCAACATTCTTTTTTTCATTGACCGTCTTTGTAAAAGTAACACCACAGCATTTCGCAATCACGCATTTTTTTCCAATCATGCAAAGTACAGTAATTTTTGAGAATCGATTCACCATGCCTTTCACATGCTCATAAAAGAGATTGATTTAGGAACATAAACATATTACCGTATGAAAACTGTACTGTATACAGTATGTATATGTATATTTAATGTCTTAACTGTGCCCGTTTAAGTATTGAATATTCATATCTAATTTTACCACTGAAGGGAAATCTTAGTAGCTGAGCATAAAAAGAATAGGAGCATACTGCAACGCGTGTGAAGGCCATAAACGATATTAATTTTGGAACATAAACATACAGTATATGGCTGGTCTCGGTACTTTAAAGAAAACATACACGAAACATGGTTTCATTATGACCAGAATCGGTCTTGAGATATTTTTAACTTGATTTACAGTATTTGAGAGGTATGTCTTAACACCGATACTACAGTACGTAAATACTGCTCACGTATATGTTTCTAGGTTTATATTATGCATTTCATACGGTCAAATTACTTTTGAGCAACTAATAAGAAGCGCGAAACGGTATGCCCAGGGCGTTTTAGTTTCGTTTTGTGCTGGGACTCTGCTTTAACAATGTCGCCGTGGATTGATTAGAGATATCAAGTACATACAGATGCAGCCATTCAAAGTGCGCGTTACAGTCACGTACCGCAGGTGGCGTCGCGCATTGTGACGCAAGATGACGCGCGGCACCGCAGTACGTGATTGGTTGACCGACAGGGGCACTCGTGGTCCGTTGGTCTGTCGTAGAAAGACTTACAGTAAACGTCTTTGCTGTGCCCATTGTAGATATTGAATTTTACCACTGAAGGGAAATCTTAGTAGCTGAGCATAAAAAGAATAGGAGCATACTGTAACGCGTGTGAAGGCCATAAACGATATTAATTTTGGAACATAAACATACAGTATATGGCTGGTCTTGGTACTTTAAAGAAAAAATACACACCAGTATTCCATTTCTCCCTAAACATTTTAAGCATTGAAGTCTTTAACTAAAGAGATACCGGAGTCAACAAGCATACTTTTAGAATTTGATTAAAAGGGAATATAATATTGAATCGCGTATATATTTTATGAAAGCAAGATTGCTCAGCTGGACAAAAGTACACAACCTACCTTTATCAGAAATATTTATGCATCAAAGCCTTTACCGAAGATATTACTAATAGTATTAATAATGAATGACTTTGGACAAGCTGTATACTCAAAGTATAATTTCTTTAGCACATTTGTACAAGCACTTGGAATCTGTCCAAGCCATACTTTGTCAGGCATTTTGTTTTACTTCAACGGGCATAAAAACTCCCTTGCTTTTAACAGGGCGTTTCATAATTTCTAACTACGAAAATGATTTAAAATGCGACACTTATCATTCAACTAGAGCTCAAAATATCACAAGGATCCTCAAGAGCACAGCAAAGACTGTATTAAAAGATACTTGTATGAGATACATGAGAATCCAGGCTTTTTTATCAATGCTTTCTTTTCCGTATACCAGATTTTATGGAACCACTTCAGAAGGGTGTCAGCCAGTCAGATTCCAGGAATTGGTACTTTAAAGGAAAAATACACACCGGTATTCCATTTCTCCCTAAACATTTCAAGCATCGAAGTATTTAACTAGCATGTGAAATAGCGTGTGAAAAAGTGGTAGTTTTAAGCTTTTCTGCTAATATAATATGGAATCGCGTATCTAAAGAATTTAATAACGTTATGATTATATTCGTGTACTGCGACACGAACGGTCCCTGCTTCTGCTTCCTGCTTCTATTGTGTGTGTGTGTAATAGAGTAAATTTTTATAGAGAAATGGAGGCTGGACAGTATGCGATACAATATAAACATTTATATTGATTTAAATCGTGTTTTGATTTAAATCGCAAACGCGTGTTTAATTATATGTGTTTTTTTAATCATAATCAGGCTAATGCAACATAAATTGATACAGTATCTGTCTTATTTTTAGTAAATAAAGTGCATTTTTGCACACTATATGTGCAAACGTTTTATGATATGTCGCTGTTGTGAATGTCTGTGGACATGTGCTGGCTGGACAGGAGGCTCCACTGTACACAGAGAGCTTAGAAGACAAAGATATCAACTTATTTTAGTCAAAAATTTATATATCACCTTTAAAAGTGGAATCTCAAAGCAAAGTAAATACCCAACACTGATTGAACCCATCTGCCATGCTAATAAAACACCTTGAATTGATTTGAATTGAGGGAAAGAGGGGGGGGAGGGCGCGCGGCAAATAAGATACACTCCACAGGCATCCACAACAGCAACATATGAAACGTTTGCACATATAGTTAAGTTATTACTTGGTTTTCAAAGTCAGGAGACATTAGAGGCTTGCCACACCCGGACTGTTAAACCAACGCATTAGCACGTCAAAGCCCATTGAGGACCCGGGCGCAATAATTGTTTTGTCCCTTGATTTACTGATCTGCATTAATTATGGAAATCGAGTTCCTGCTCTGTGCAGACGACCTGGTCCCGCTGTCGCCCACAGAACAGAGGCTGCGCCAGAACCTGGCACTGCTGGAGCAGCACTGTCAGACCTGGGCGCCGACAGTCAATCTGGACAAGACCAGTTATGGTTTTCCAGAAAAAAAGCCAGACCCCAGGGAAACAGCTACAAATTCACACTTAACAACATATTAACACCTAACAACGGGAGCAGGGACGAATTAGGCCAGTACCCACTATTGTTAAACATACAGAAAAGAATATTAAAGTATTGGCTTTAGTATTAGTTTTTTATTTAGTATCCTCTGTAAAACGTCTTCTCTAGTTGTCCTGCATATGTATTCGCTAATGAAGCTGTGTGTTCTGAGCCTGGTTCTCTACATTTCTGTATGAACCAGCTTAGAGGGCTAAAGACAGCTTGTGTTTAAATTGAGTGTAAGGTAATTTATGCCTCTAAAGTCATGGTCAGCATTTATTATTGTACTGTGCTGTGAACTTGTTCTGTGCCTAGTCACATTATTTTATAGCGTTTTTATAGCGTTATCAAATCTGGTGGCGCTGTGTGTTAGTTTCTTGACTCCCATGTCACATGGTCTGTGATTGAATCCCATGGAACTACAGTATGACTTTATATTTTAACAAACATTTCTTTGAAAAAATGAAACGTTTCCCTTGGTCAGAGATTAAATAAAACCTCACTCGCACCAAACAAATTTATATTTCTAAATATCACAACATGATCGAATTTAAGTCTTTTTAATAGCAATGAATAGTCACCTATGCGTTACAAAATAAACATTTATATTGATTTGAATCGCGTTTTGATTTAAATCGTAAACGCATGTTTAAATATGTGTTTAAAGGCGATATACTGTATAAAAGCGCTGATTCTTATGGAGTGTGTTCCGCCGGGGATTCAAAAAATTTATTTTTTTTAATCGCGTATCTAAGGAAAATTGCAGTATAACTTTGTTCATGCACAAACAGTGGCATGTTACATTATAATTTGGGTGTCTCCCCTTGCCAGAAAGCTCTAAATTGCATTTTGAGTGCGGTTTTTGACTTTTTCTAAATTGCAACCCATAAATAAAGCTGATAAAGCTTAGACTAACTGTATTCTAAACTGTATTACAACGTAAATTGCAAAAATGCACTTGGAATCTGTCCAAGCCCTCCTACGAAAATTATTTAAACTGCGACACTGATCATTCATCTCTAAATAAACTTTATTTTATATAGCGTTTTAGGCGAATAGGTAATTAGATTGCTCATAAACCTAATCGCTTTTTCTACATAAACACAGCGTGATTGCTCTCTGAAAATGCTTTTCCTTTATATTTAGGCTCAGAATTCAACTATAGATCGCATTATTATAAACTTTCTTGGAAAAATGTATTTTATGTAAACCATGTTTGCTATTAATTCATTTAGGGCTAAAATACGTTCATTGTCTTCCAATCGAGTCGAGTTGACATTAGAAGCTTGCCACTCCCGGACTGTTACACCAACGCATTAGCATGTTAAAGCGATTTCATTGAGGAGCCCAGCTACCAGTTAACACTGTACTTCCTACTTTGAAAATACCTGTGAAACCGGTTTAATTCGTCACAGCCAGCACTCCTGCAGAGAGGGGGTTGTACTCGTAAAGTAGAAGCAGGCGAGATTTCCAGCGAAAGACACCTCCCCCCCCCCCCCTCAAAAACCCAGTAAGCAGTAAGGCTTTATGTTGAAAATTGAGGTGGATTTTGTTTATGATAAAGAGGAGAAACTGGGATGGGAGGAGGGTTTGGTTTTGCATAAGGGGCGGGATTATGATAATTGGAGGAATTTGCGAGAGTATAATGGTTTGATATATTTGATTTTGTATTGTGGTCGTTATCTATGTTTTTGGTTGGTATTATGTTTATATGGTTGTTTTTGTTGGTTGGTTGTTATTCTGGTTATTAATAATACGATCTATAGTTGAAATCTGAGCCTAAATAAAAAGAAAAAGCAAGTGATTAGGTTTATGAGCAATCTAATTACTTATTCGTTTAAAACGCTATATAAAATAAAGTTTATTATTAATTTGCTGGACAGAGCGGTGAACATTAAGACAAAGACAAAGATAACGATCCTGATCAGTTTAGAAATCTGTGTACGCTGTAAGGTTTTTACTTCTTAAACTTTTAAAATACACGTTTCAAATAGAAAGAAATCCTCTTCCTGGTACAGTCGCATGAAGAGAGAGGCGAAACAGCCCTACACAGCCCTGTCGCAGTACACGAATATAATCATATCGTTATTAAATTCTTTAGATACGCGATTCCATATTATATTAGCAGAAAAGCTTAAACTACCACTTTTTCACACACTATTTCACATGTTAGTTAAATTTAATTTATTTATATATTATATATTTATATCTCTGACCAAGGGAAACGTCTCATTTTTTCAAAGAAATGTTTGTTTGTTGATTGTTATCAAAAATGACTTAAAATTGATCATGTTGTGATATTTTGAAATATAAAAGTCAATTGATTGTCCATAATATCGCTATTCTATTTTTTCAAAGAAATGTTTGTTAAAAGAAAAGTCCAGCACCAGCTGGATTTGAACACACAACCCGTGAGTTGGTAGTCGGGCACGTAGACCAGTAGGCTACAGGGGAAGTCGCATGAGGAGGGAGGCGAAACAGCCCTACACAGCCCTGTCGCAGTACACGAATATAATCATATCGTTATTAAATTCTTTAGATACGCGATTCCATATTATATTCCCTATTAATCAAATTCTAAAAGTATGCTTGTTGACTCCGGTATCTCTTTAAAGACTTCGATGCTTAAAATGTTTAGGGAGAAATGGAATACTGGTGTGTATTTTTTCTTTAAAGTACCAAGACCAGCCATATACAGTACTGTATGTTTATGTTCCAAAATTAATATCGTTTATGGCCTTCACACGCGTTACAGTATGCTCCTATTCTTTTTATGCTCAGCTACTAAGATTTCCCTTCAGTGGTAAAATTCAATATCTACAACGGGCACAGCAAAGATGTTTACTGTAAGTCTTTCTACGACAGACCAACGGACCACGAGTGCCCCTGTCGGTCAACCAATCACGTACTGCGGTGCCGCGCGTCATCTTGCGTCACAATGCGCGACGCCACCTGCGGTACATGTCTGTAACGCGCACTTTGAATGGCTGCATCTGTAGCAATGCTAACCACATCGCCACCATTAGAAATGGATGGATATCTTGTCTTTCTAGTTCAAAGGTTTGCATGCATAATTTAATTTTGAGAGCCACTGAGACATCTGGTACTACTGTTGTATTTATGAAAAAAACATACAAAAAGCATACTAACAACTGTGCCATCCTATTCCTTAGTTAATACATATTTTATAAACAGTTAACATTGTTAGCAAAATATTTTGAATGATATTTTACCCTATATTTTCTTTAATTGTGTATTTATTTTCTGATAGTCAGATTTAATGTATGTTTGAACAATAAAAATATACAAAAAATATACAAGATGCGAAGAAAAGTGCAACAATTTATTACAGTGCTAAATTTATTATTATTGATTACTAATAGTTTATGCTAAAACCTAACTTTCTTAATTAGATGCATTTATAACAATGAACTAAGTGTAACATAGCATTCAGAAATACAATCGAGAATAATTTTGTTATACATTTTAGAAAAGTTTCATCTATTTATACACCACAGAACTAAAGACGATTAAAATCTGTAATCTTTCCACATGTAATGACATTAGAAAGTACAATAAGTTCCTGCTTTGTCTTAACGATGGTATCAAAAAGTAGTCTAAGTGGTGAGAAGCCTGTACTTGATGATGATTAAAGGACTTAGAAGTCAAAGAAAATGATTTACGTTGTTTAATTTTAAACACTTAGTTATGAATGCAGATGCAATTGGTGCCATTCGATAGAACAGCCATTGTGCAATACTGAGCTCCGCGCCTCCTCCCTCTCTTGGTGCCGCTTCCCCCTCTGACAGAATGCAGTGGGAGGCACGCTATTTTCAGCCTCTGTTTGGGGGGAAAAAAAGACCTGCTGATCTGTTCTACATACCAGGAAGACAACAAAATATGATTTTTTCTATTCGAAACGTGTGTTGTTTTTAGGTAAAAACCTTACAGCGTACACAGAGATTCTAAGCTGATCACGAAGAAGAAAAATCACCCGTTTTTCGCACATAAAAAGTGGTTATTAACTTTCGAAGCCTGTTTTTATAGTCATGCAATGTCTAAACAGGAACACATCATTATATCTCATTTTTTATTTATTTTTTATAAATTAAAAAAATCATTTGCCCAGCCTAATTTTAAAGACCTACTTGTGGAACTTTTCACAGCCTGTACATAAAGCTATATACACAATACTGCTGACAGCAGGAAAATTCATATTCTTTACTCAGCAGCTTATTAAAAACAACACACATGATGTTCAAACTGATTTTTTTACACAGAAGACTGACACAGCTTCACGTTGTGAATCTCTTTTTCTAAGAAAACATTTGTCAGTCTGTCCGTGGGGGGAAGGGGGACTGTCTTTTATTCGAAGGCTTGCCTATGTTATTTTGTAAATGTAGAGGGTGAGAAAAGACTTGTGAAACCGGTTTGTTTACAAGTAATGTAGGAACAGAGACTCAGTCTTTGTGGAGTGAAATTCGGCACAACCAGCTAGCCAGCACTTCAGCCGCAGCGCAAGGCAAATGCGCCACGTTAATGTAGGGCTTTCGGGCTCACGTGGGTTTGCACCCTACACCCTGCGGTACCGCTGTGTACATACAGTACGAACATGTACGAACATGTTGTGATATTTAGAAATATAAAAAATGTCAATATAATGCCAATAATATTTGCTATTTTAGTTTTTCGAAGAAATGTTTATTAAAAGAAAACTCATGGCGACAGCTGGATTTGAACACCCGACCTCAGCCTTATAAGTCAGTCACTTAAGCCATCACGCCACAGATGCAGACATGCACTAAACAGTGAAACAGAAGTACACATATCAATGGAAAGTCTTATACTACTTATACAGTCTTATACAGTACATGAATATAATTATATCGTTATTAATTTCTTTAGATACGCAATTCCATATTATATTTCCTATTAATCAAATTCTAAAAGTATGCTTTTGTTTACTCCGATAACGCAGAAAAGGTTAAAATGATCACTTTTCACAAAATATATAAACGTACAGTAATATGGTCAGAAGTAGCACGTAAAAACGTTTCTGAAATAAGCACATGTAAGACTTTGATGCTTAAAATGTTTAGGGAGAAATGGAATACTGGTGTGTATTTTTTCTTTAAACTACCAAGACCAGCCATATACAGTACAGTTTACATACAGTAATATGTTTATCTTCCTAAATTAATATCTTTTATGAGCATGTGAAAGGCATGGTGAATCAGAGATTCTCAAGACTTTGTATGATTGGAAACGAATGCATGATCGGATCAATGAAATGCTGTGGTGTTACTTTTTGTCAATGAAAAAATAGTCTTTTAGTTTACAAAGATGGTTACAAAGAATGTGGACCAGGGTAATACTTTGAGTTTACAGTTTGTCCAAGGTCATTCATTATTAATACTATTAGGCATATCTTCGGTAAAGACTTTGATGCATAAAATATTTCTGCATAATTAAAATATTTTAATAAAGGTGGTAGGTTGTGTACTTTTGTCCAACTGAGCAATCTTGCTTTCATAAAATATGCCAACTTTTTAATGTATAATGATTAACATGCTGTAATACACAGTTTAAATTCAAAAGTCTAAAGCATATACAACTTAATTTCTTAATTGAATAAAGATTGTCCCTCAGCAGTGATCGGGATTCTAAACCAGGTGTTTTCTGGTGACATCTCAAATGCTGTTCATGAGAGATTAAGCTTTATTAGCTAAACCTGGTGGTTTTACAAGGTGATTCTGGATACTATTAACATAATCTAATTTACATATGGTATATCGCGGTACGACACGAAATGAGCATACCCCGCTCGTTTTGAATGGCTGCATCTGTATGTATGCACTAATCTTAACATTCTACACATGACTCAAGTTCTAGCTGTGCCAACCCTTTTGTTATGCTTTATTCATATGTGCTATGATAAAAAAAACAACAAAGAATGTATCTTTTAACCCACGAGCATATACAGTACAAAGCCAGAATCAGGGCAAACACTAGACGGAGAATGAGCCTAGTTTTGATTCAAACAATTAGTGCTGTGTCTGAAACTTTGTCTTTTCTACTGATAGCCAAAAGGGAGATCTGTGAGGAGAGCTCAGCATTTGAGCCCTTCTTTCAGAAGGTGGCTTCCCCAGCACACAGAAGGGCAACAGCTCTGGCAATCTTGTCTGCACAATCATCACAAGAGGATTCTGTGACATCTCGGTCACGCTCTGTTTCACCAATTAAATCCAAAGACAAGGACTCTCTTCTCATTGGACTGTCAACAGGTTTGTTTGATGCCAATAACCCCAAGGTAAGACTTTACATCAAGGAATTTGCATAAAAGTGAAAATTAGTTCATATTGTAATTTGATGCTTCTGGCTATCTAATGAGAAGTGGGGATACAGGCAGCCTCCAGAATGCTTTGCTTCATAGCTGGGCTGGTATTGTCCTTCGAGCATTTGTAACTGTCCACCGTTTAGTCCTAGATCTCTCAAAAAAAGTATACAGTGCCATATTTTTATTTTAGGCTTTTACTGTGTTAGCTGTGTTAGTATTAGAAGGGAGGAAAAGGGACAATCTTTTTTATATTTAAGCTTGAATTTTCAGGAATTAAATTTTATACTGAATGAACCACCCATCTTAGTCTTTAGGTGTAGCATTACAAATGTACCTAACTACATAACTGAATGTTCTAATTTGTGCTCTGTTTTTCTACATGTTATTTTTTTCCTGCACATACATTTCTTATGAGTATTTAATACTGAGAGGCATTATAAAAACAGCAAATGCTACTCAATTCTTGTGTTGTTATTTCCACTTATTATTCCCTCACAACTGAATTCTTCATTTACAAAATTCTTTGTATCCTAAAGTTAGACATATTTTTGTTCTGGAAAACTTTAAATGGCAACAATGATAGTTCAGTTTAAAAGAGTTAATAGCTCTTAATTATGAGGTTACTTTAGCTTGGTTCAGGTGTTCTGTCTTGTTAGATTTTCTTGTAATGAGAGCCTGAGCATGTCAAAGCATTAAGGAACCTTTAGGGATACTGAGGAATACCTCTGTTGTGCCAGAAAATGTTCAGTTTATTATCTGTAAGTATAAATGATCTCTTCCTGGTTTCTTGAAAATTAATTACTTATTCTTATCAAAATTAAATCTGAAATAGTAGTTGTACACTCATAATAATGAAGCAAAAGTTTTCCTCATTGGACCCCATCTTTAATTTATTTTTTGTGCTTGGCCCATACAAACAAAATTTAAGAATCCCTCACACCAGTCTAGACATTGTCTGTGAGTATTTATATGCTGTATTGCTAATGTTTTAGTTTTTGGCCATTTCTGTTTCCAAGCTAAAACTCCTGAATATCACATAATTACAAATGAAAATGAATTGGTTGCTTCAGTTTCATCAATTGAGGATTTTGCCTAATTAAATTCCTGAAGCACAATTTACAGGTAATCACTAATCCCAGAATCTATTTAACTGTCCTTTCAGTCCTGTAGCATGACAAATGATATATTGTGCATGTAAATGGTTGTGCATTTATTTTTGCCTTTTGTTGATCAAGAAACCTTGACTTCTGTTCTTTTCGGTACATTGGAGAGCTCCTTCAATGTAATTAATAATATCCCAAACTAGTATCCTCTGTATATTCTTAGAAGAGTACACAAGCCTTTTAGCTCTTGCAATTGAAGTAATACACATTATTTAATATTTTAAAAATGTTTGCATACCTTTATTTTAACATGACTTGGCACTACATGCAATTATCCTGTGTTGTCATATGGAGTATAATCTGAGAGATTCTGCTCTTCAGTCAGACATGTTCAGAACATCAAACTCATGCTAGAGAAAGCAGATTTGCATGGATACTTTAAACCAAAGAAGCTATTTTCATGACCACTCTGTGTATGATGTTGTACTTTTCTGTACCAACTAAGTTCCAAAAATTCACAGCAGATTGATGGTTGGTTAGTGCGCAGCAAAAGGTAGCCATACTCAGTTATACTTTGTGGCATTACGTGGGGGTGTGTTCACTGTGGATTTAGAGCCCTGGATTGAGGCTAATGCATTGCCTTCACAACCACAGCTGTTCTGGCTAATTAATGACAAGCCGTAGCTATGGGGGAACTTTAAGATACATTGAGCAGACCCCCAGAAAGGGAGGATCATTCCAGCGATAGTCACGGAGGGGATTATGACCGAGCGTAAGGCCGTCGTTTCTCCTTCATTTTTATTTTCTTTTTGCCTGTACCACTGTGCATTTCCACCGGGGCATGCTGACCCTTGTACACAGGTTGAGTTTTTATTTTTGTTGTGGCCTAGCGCTCCCTGCTCTCCCAGACTGAATCCCATTAAATAGGGTAAGACCAGTCTGGTTACCCTTTTTTTGTTTTTCCCGCCTCTTTTTTGTTATTTTCGGTTTTCTGTAACCTCACACAGGTACCTCCAGCCCCTCTTTTACCGTTACTTGCCGTGGCTGCTCCCACATCCGCATTGTTACAACTTCTACCGGAAATAAGTGGCTAAGCTTTGGTGTTTGACTTGTCCATAATTTGAATTAATAGTTCTAATGAAAGTTGTCATTATATGACCAATTCTTGTACAAATTGCCTTCTGGTAGGTAATACAATGATAATTCAAGAAACCAAGGGAAGTCTGAATTGGCTTTGCAGTTGCATTCTGCCCTGTCATGGCTGGTGCTGTTTTTGTTATTAACTTCTTGACCATCATTGACGACATGAAACAAGTTCATACTACTCAGAGAAAGCCATTAAGAATATGCATACAGAACACATCTCAGTTAGGAATCAAACGCAGGACCCAGGAACTGGGACACATCTATTATTACCAAGCCCATAGGTTTGTTTTTTTGTGCTATAAAATGTAATACAGTAAACTTTGTTGATAATAATGGATAATGGAATAATGGATAAATGTAGCACTGTTGTTATTTTAATGCTTTCTCATAAAATTGTTTTAAATTAGTAGAGAGTTGTCACAAAGTATTTGAGGGCTCCTTTTAAATGTTTAACTTTCAGATGCTGAGGACATGCTCCCTGCCAGATCTTAGCAAGCTTTTTAGAACTTTTGTTAATAACAATGCAGATGCTCCAGATGACAATCTTGAAATAGATGACATTGAGGATGAACCAGTCAAAGCTGAAGGACACTCGGACTCTGAAGACACGTGAGCATGATGTCATTTTATCCTTTTTGTTTCTTTTTAAGTCTCTTAAAAATATAAAAAACTTTAACATACAATAGTAAGCTTAAAAGGGGTAGCATAATTGTTTTTAGCATAAACATTTTTGAAAAATTGATCTTTTGATATACGGTATATAACTTACTGCAAGTTATTTACCACTCTTATGGGAGTAAATAACTTGCATTTTTCTGACTGGGTGTAGTTTGCCCAATATCCTTGTTATTGCCAATCTATATTCTCAGTAGAATAAACCTATTTTTGTAAAAAAAAAAAACATTTTTAAATAATTAGTTTGATATTATTTTTATTGTTACTGCATGTTTAATATATGAATATTTAGTTATTAAACATAAACAAGTAAAAGGTATGTCTCCCTACATTGTGTTTGTCTTTGTCATTATTTTACATAATAATGGCATTTTTTGAGAAGTTTTGTTAGGTTGTTTTTCCTGCAGTGATGCACAGCTTGCCAGTAAAATATATTGTTTCTGATCTTTAATTCAGTGTGTTTGAGGAGACATATGAAGACCTCCAAGAACTTCAGGCCTCCATGGAGAGACTGCTGCAGGAGCAGCCCAGTGAGGAGTATAGCGAGGAGGATGAGGTTGGATTAAATGCCAGCCCCTCTGAAGATGCATTGGATGGAGAGGAGATTTTGGCTAATGGGTTGGACAGGGAAGAAAATCACCCTAGCATTGGGAGCGAACTCAATGAAGAGTGGCACTCTGGTAAGAAATGAGACCACATTTCCACTCAGAACATTTTAACAAAGTAGCTCTGATCTCCCTCAGAGTTTAAATTTGCTCACTAACATTTTTAAATATTTAGTTTTTAAACTTTTCCCCCTTTATTTTAAGTGTTACATGGACAGACCATCAGCCTGGACGAATTTAAGAGGCCATAGCTACAGTTTTGTGCAAAAGTTTGGGCACCCCTGGCCAAATTATATGTTTTGTTGATTTTCTAAGTGAAAAGAAGTTAACACAACCAGTGCAGCAAACAAACTTAAACTTGACATATTTCTGCTGATATTACCGTCTCACAGCCTCTTATCTCTGGGTCCATGTGACAGTGTGGGTGTGGGTTCCTGGTGGCTTTTCTGCTTTTGATCCAGTGTTTGACCGCGTGCCTCATTGGAAGGGAACCACAGCCTGAAAAAGTACAGTTACTTGCAGCTGACTGGGTCCCATAGCTCCCAACAGAGGTTTCAGAAGAAGATGCACTCGGGTTTCAGGGGGAAAATACGTTATGTCTCTCCACACCTCGAATGCCTGGCACATCAGGTTTCTTGTGATGTACTCGTCAACCCATACAACCCCTACCTCCCCAGACAGACTTGAAGACCATTCCTTTGAGGTGCTCATCTGAGTGTCATCTCATTATCATGGGCATGTTTAGGTCAGTGGCCTAGGCGATGGTGTCTCAAATGAGAGGGAGGTTCCAGCTTACAGATCTCCCCTCCACCCTGCTCATCTGATCACAATTTATTTTTTGAGGCAGTGTGATCCTTAGTCTGCAGTCCAATAACTTGGACATGATCTTGATGTCCATGCAGAGCATCGTTATAAGCCTCCAGTTTTTTAGATCAGCCACATTCCCCCCCCCCCTTGAAGAACAGGACTTGAAGAGTCCAACAGTCCCTCAGCCTAGATGAAGGAAGGGTGTGGTGCAAGTGTCATTCCTGGCTTTGCCTTTGAACAGTGGGTTCAAAAACCAGAGAGAAGTAGTTGCAGATGGAAGGACTTACAACTGCGTTTTGTGTTTATTTTCCTGAGCCTGCCTATTTTTAAAAACCCTGTTATGTCATGACCAAATGAGGTGTCATAAATATACATACTGGAGCTGCATGTTTGCAATGTAATGTTGGGGAATTGTGGGTGCTACTGTAATTTGAAGACAGACTTTGGAATTAAAAAATACATGGCACATGTTTTTGAGCATAAGAAATGTTTCAAATGCGATTAGGTAGTTTAACTCTTTTAGTAGCTAATTGATCCAAGGATCTCTTATTGCCATTTTGTCAAAGAGTGGCTTTAACAATATTGCTGAGTAGCCTGTTCCATATTTCTTCAACCTTTTTACTCAGAACAGTTGAATCAGAATTCTAACAATCATCCATCCATTTTCTAAATTCTTTACCCACAGGGTCCCACCAAGCAACAGGTGTAGGGCAGGATATACACCAGAACGCCAGTACATGACAGGGCACACCCAAACAGAAACAGGCACACACTCAACTCCCAAGTTTAATTTGTGGTGTCTATTATCAACTATTTGTTTAGATACTATTTTTAATAATAACTATAATTGCTTACACTTATATAGCACTTTTCTGGACACTCCCCTCAAAGCGCTTTATATAGCACTCCCCTCCACCACCACCACCAGCATCCACCTGGAACCTTTTTTAGTTCCAGATTTAATGTAAATGTGCTGTCATAAGGTGCAGCAATGGGTCTTGGTAATGGGGTAATAGAAGTTAAACTAATTTGTCTGTAAATACTTGGTTTGGTCATGTTACTTTTTAATAATAATTGCTTACACTTATATAGCGCTTTTCTGGACACTCTACTCAAAGCGCTTTACAGGTAATGGGGACTCCCCTCCACCACCACCAATGTGCAGCATCCACCTCGATGATGCAACAGCAGCCATAGTGTGCCAGAACGCTCACCACACATCAGCTATCAGTGGGGAGGAGAACAGAGTAATGAAGCCAATTCATAGATGGGGATTATAAGAAGGCCATGATTAGTAAGGGCCAATGGGAAATTAGGGAAAGTAGGGAAACACCCCTATACCTTTCGAGAAACGCCCTGGGATTTTTAATGACCACAGAGAGTCAGGACCTCGGGTTTACGTCTCATCCGAAGGACGGCGCTTGTTTATGGTATAGTGTCCCCGTCACTATACTGGGGCATTAGGACCCAAATAGGACCACAGGGTGAGCATCCCCTGCTGGCCCCACTAACATCACTTCCAGCAGCAACCTTAGTATTTCCCAGGAGGTCTCGCATCCAGGTACGGACCAGGCTCAAACCTGCTTAGCTTCAGTGGGTTGCCAGTTGTGAGTTGCAGGGTGATATGGCTGCTGGTTAATGTATTGCTACTAACAATTAGCTATTAGCAAAAAACATCTTGAATGAAAAAAACATCTGTACAAATATAACTATAATTTAAGACCTCAATGTTCAGGCAAAGAATGTGATTGTTTTAATTGTTTCCTTGCTGTTTAGTCATGAACTAGCCTAGACACACACCTAAAGTTTTGCACATCAGGATTCAGAAACTTTTCTTTAACCTTTGTTAAATTTATGGACAAATAAAGGTGGATGCTGCACATTGGTGGTGGTGGAGGGGAGTCCCTATTACCTGTAAAGCGCTTTGAGTGGAGTGTCCAGAAAAGCGCTATATAAGTGTAAGCAATTATTATTATTATTATTAAATAACCATTTGACATTTTTGAGATTTTTTACTGCCACAGCTCCAATTTATGTACACGTTCTGTGTGCTATGAGTACTAAACATCTTCACTTCTTTACATATCTGGTATATCATCAGTCTTATACATCCAGTAAAATGTGAAAAGTAAAAACACCAGAACATCAGGATCCGTCAAAACAAATCCACACCATGCACCTCTGTACCCATGTCCCCTGACTTCGGTGTCATGTTGCATTGTTTGGCTTGTATTTTGAAGTGTTAAAAGACCTAAGATGTACTGGTCTGATCTTCAATTACTGCTTGACATGAAAATGTACAACAAAACACTTTTTTTCCTGATCCTTTAGATATCACAGATGAAGAAGCAACAAGTGATGCTGATGATCAGGATAGTATATTCAGCCGCCTAGAAGAGCTGAGGTTCCATTTGGAGCAGGATATGGGATTTGAGAACTTCATTGAAGCCTATAATAAAATAAAGGTCTGTAGGAGGAAATAGAATTCCTTCATTGGCTTTTTTATGGAGTCAGTTCAGTGAACAAAGATATTCAGGAACAAGCAGAGGTTAATTCCACAGTAAAAAGTATAAAGAACTTTTACACTTTGGCTATGATGTCTTCATTATTTTATTGTTCTTCATTTCACTTTCCAGTGTGAATTTAGCCTCTACTAGTTTCTTTACTACTTGCATGCAGATGCACATTGGTAATTATAGTGCATATGTAAAGGTAATTGGAAGTTAGGGACCCAGTTTAAAAAACATAAGTTATAAATTGAAATTTTGTTCGCAAGATTATTGTAAATGACTAAAAGAAAGGCCAGCCAAATACAATCCATTTTGCTCTAATACATTTTTTTAAAATGTGTTTTGTATTTGGTGTGGTAGGCTATTCATGAAGATGAAGATGAGAATATTGATATTGGGTCAGATATCATACTTAATATTCTGGGAAGTGAACACCAGCACTTGTATCCCAAGATTCTTCAACTTGTTATGGCAGATGGAGCCTATCAGGAGGGTGAGTTTGAATGTTTTGAAAATTCATTTATAAATCTGATAATTCATTTTAAACCTTTGAAATTTCTTTTTCTGTCTTGACATATTTCCACCAACAGGGCTTGCATGCGTGACAGCTTGCAAGGGTAACACACCTCATAACAAGATACGAATGGGCTTTCAAATCTGTTTGTTGATGTAAATTAGTTTGGTTTTCTCCAAAAATTACATTTGACAAAGTTCAAGTTGGTAGCTGTGCCACATGCAAAGGAAAAAGTAAAGGTTTATTCTGTGCTGAAAAGAGAAGAAAAGAAACACAGCATTTCAGCTGTATAGCTTTCTTCAGATGTCAGGATGAGGTGTTAAATTTCAGGCAAAATACTTTAGGAATGATATTATAATGATGCCAATCTTAAAGGAATAGGAGGTGGTTAGAAAGCCTAGTCTTGGAACAGATCCCTGTGAAGAGATGGAATGCCGTTTTTGTGAAAGAAGGGGGCAGGTAGCCCAGGGAGGAGGGGAAGGAATAACAAAGAGATCTAGAAAAAGATTTAGCAGAAGGCATAGTGGGTCACAGCAGAAGTGGGTTGAAGAAGTTCAAGTAGGTAGCACGGTCTGCGTGCGTAGGCTGCAAAGGAACAAGTAAAGGTTTATTACATGATGAAAAGAGAAGAAAAGAAACACAAACTTGTTGCCATAGTGAACGTTTAGCTGATGCCACGGTGGTTATGAGACAACCATTTGGAGGATATGTTTTGACAGTGGGCAAGCAGGTACATTCAGTATGCAAAATACTATTTGTTGTGGTTAATGATAATGTTACAGGTCAATGTCTTAAACCTAGCAATTCAACTCCATATTGTACTCGTGGTCAGAGTTCATCTGCAGGAGGTTACTAACATAGATTAGTCTGCCCATTCTGCAAAACGGAACCCATTTGAAAACTTCTGGAATCAGATGACTTGATGACCGAATGCAAACTTTGTAGAATTGTGTATTGAGCTTGTAAAGAATTCAGTACCTTTGCAGGCTAGCGAATACTATGCTACTGTATATTCGTGAGGCTTCTGTTGACACTGTTATACAGTATGTTGTTTGCTTTGGGTAGTTCATTGACAGAAGAACTATACCCATTCTTCTGTGTTATTGGGAGAAATAAGGTAATGTCTGACTAGCAGTAAATACACAATTGTGGGAATACAATACAAAATGTTAAATATTCTGAACATTTGGTGATTTATATACCAATAGCTGGACAAGATCTATGGATCAGTTAACTAATATCAAGAAAGCTAAATTAAGTGAATGTTTGTTTATATGCTTAAGCGAAATAGATGTTACCGTTGATTATCATACCAAAGTATTATGACAAAATACTCCTTTTTAATATTACTTTTTTTGGTTTAAAATAATTTGCAATACCTAAAAACCATAAATGTTTTTTGGCTAAACATTTTAAGCAAGCTTGATGTACCAGAAAGTTATATAAATAGCTGTATTATAAATATGTATATATAAATGAAAGGGTTTTAATTAAGTCAATGCTAAAGGACAATCTTTTTCCAGTTATAGAATTTAAGTTTTATACTGTTCAGACTTTTATCAGTTTTAAACTGGTTTACATTATGTAATATTTAAATATTTTAATTATGCAGAAATATTTTATGCATCAAAGCCTTTACCGAAGATATTACTAAAAGTATTAATAATGAATGACCTTGGACAAGCTGTAAACTCAAAGTATTACGCTGGTCCACATTCTTTGTAACCGTCATTTTAAACGAAAATACTTTATTTTTTCATTGACAAAAAGTAACACCACAGCATTTCGTTGATCTAACTAACAAGGACAGGATATTAGCTAGCCAATATGATAAAGGAATAAATGACTTTTTTTGTTTATTTCTTTAGCATATTTATTTGAACATTTCCATGATTGTACAAGCACTGAAAAACTGTCCAATCTCTAGTTCGACATGCATTTTCTTTTACTATAACAGACATAAAAACTCCCTTGCTTTTAACAGAGCGTTTCATAATTTCTAACAATGAAAATGATTTAAACTGCGACACATCATTCAACGAGAGCTCAAAATATCACAAGGATCCTCAAGAGTGCAACAAAGACAACAGAAAAAGATATGTGTATCAGATACATGAGAATCCAAGCTTTTTTATCTACGCTTTCTTATCTACGCTAAGAAGTAGTCTTTAAAATTTCTTTATCACACAGTAAAAAGTCAAAATTCTGGGATGTGCGTATACCAGAGATTATGGCACCGCTTCAGAGGGGTGTCAGCCAATCAGATTCCAGGACCGGAATTATCTGTTTTATAATCTGGAATATAATATGTAATCAGGTATCTAAAAAAATTAATAATGATATTAATTTAAGGATCTAAATATCTGAATCTATGTATCTATATAGCTGGTAGTATTACTGTATTTCACTTTCTTTGTAAACATGTTTTGTTAACACCCAAATCACAGGTGGATTCTGTTTTTTGTTATGGTCTGTAGCTCAAATCCTGCTTAACTAAAAATTAGACACAAGAAGAGTATTATTGGACAATGTTGTGAGGCTCTGGCGGAATTTCTCTGTAAACTGAAGAGTTATAGAGGAGACACGTTGTGTCTGCGGTTACCGGACCCAGTGCCTCTCCCGCTGGGCAGCGGTGTTGGGCCTATCTCGCCCGCAGCAGTCCCGGCGCCTCCCCTCTCCCGCCGAAACGCCTCCAGAGGGCTGACGTCAACGCCACGTAGTTGTACCACTGGTCCCTGGGTACATCCAGCAACGCCTGGCATGCCATCCCCTCCAGGGCCGCGGTGAGGTGGCATTATTTCTAAATATCTTAATATCACAACATGTGTACACAGCGAACCCCTCGGATTTCAGCTAGTGCGTAATTACGCATCAAAGAAAAAACGGAGGTTTAGAAAAGAGAATTAGCTCACTGGTAGTTTTATGTGCAAGCTGTGAACATTTTCACAACTGGTGGTCTTTAAGATGCATTTATTGGTTCGCAATCTGACAATGCAATGTAAATCATTATCTTTGCATTCTAAGTCCCTTAATTCACTTTAAGCATAGCTTTCTCACTATTTAGATTTATTTTTCATACCATTGTTAAACAAAGCAGGAGCGTATACTACTTCCTCATGGGATCAAACGTGGAAAGGTTAGAGTAATCGTTTTTATTTTTTAAATAAATTTTAGAAAAGTGTCATTTATACAAAAAACGTTGCATTTAATACCACTCGATAGTTATATTAATAGAGATAAGCTCTCTATTAAAGCTCAGATCAAAGATCAAACAGCAATATCTCATACACAGGGACTAATCTCTGATCTGTGATGTGGTTGAGTGTGAATTATGGCACTTGAGCAGGCAAAGTTGTCTGTGCCTAAAAATAAAAACCGGTTTAACAACTCTTAAGCATACTGTAGTTTTTGTCTAATGTTAGACCATTAGACATGCAATACACTTCCTCGTGATCGTCTTAGAATCTTTGAGTAAGCTGCAAGTTTTTTTTAATTTTATATACACAATACTGCTGACAGCAGGAAGATTCCCATGCTTTTACTCAGCAGCTTATTAAAAACAGCACCAATGGTGTTTAAACCGATTTTTTTTACACAGAAGACTGACACAGCTTTGTGCTGTGAATCTGTTTTTCTAAGAAAACATGTTTCTGTGGGGGGAGGTGTCTTCCTTTTGTTAAAAGTAAACTCATAGCGATTGCTGGATTTGAACACCCGACCTCAAGCTTATACTGTAAATCGGTCACTTGAGCCATCACGCCACCAAGGCAAGTCATGTGACACGCACTGAAACAGCAACACACATAGAGTAATATGGTCAGAAGGTCAACAACATGTAAGACTTTGATGCTTAAAATGTTTAGGGAGAAATGGAATATTGGTGTGTATTTTTTCTTTAAAATACCAATACCAGCAACATACAGTTTACGTAATATGTTTATGTTCCTAAATTAATATCGTTTATGACCTTTATGACCTTCGTTATGCTCCTCTGCTTTTTATGCTCAGCTACTAAAATGATTAAATCTTTTCACTAACGACCAATACACCGCAAGCCCGAAAGCGCAACATTATTAATAATATCTTCTGTGTCGCCTTAACATTGGAATGGTTTTTTTACAAGTGTAAAAAGAAGCGATACACAACATGTCTCCTCTATAACTCTTCAGTTTACAGAGAAATTCCGCCAGAGCCTCACAACATTGTCCAATAATACTCTTCTTGTGTCTAATTTTTAGTTAAGCAGGATTTGAGCTACAGACCATAACAAAAAAACAGAATCCACCTGCGATTCGGGTGTTAACAAAATGTGCTTACAAAGAAAGTGAAATACAGTAATACTACCAGCTATATAGATACATAGATTTAGATATTTAGATCCTTAAATTAATATCATTATTAATTTTTTTAGATCCTGGAATCTGATTGGCTGACACCCTTCTGAAGCTGTGCCATATTCTCTGGTATATGCACACCCCAGAATTTAGACTTTTTACTGTGTGATAAAGAAATTTTAAAGACTACTTCTTAGTGTAGATAAGAAAGCGTAGATAAAAAAGCTTGGATTCTCATGTATCTGATACACATATCTTTTTCTGTTGTCTTTGTTGCGCTCTTGAGGATCCTTGTGATATTTTGAGCTCTCGTTGAATGATGTGTTGCAGTTTAAATCATTTTCATTGTTAGAAATTATGAAACGCTCTGTTAAGAGCAAGGGAGTTTTTATGTCTGTTATAGTAAAAGAAAATGCCTGACGAACTAGGGATTGGACAGTTTTTCAGTGCTTGTACAATCGATGGAAATGTTCAAATAAATGTGCTAAAGAAATAAACAAAAAAAGTCATTTATTCCTTTATCAAATTGGCAAGCTAATGTGCTGTCCTTGTTAGTTAGATCAACGAAATGCTGTCGTGTCACTTTTTGTCAATGAAAAAATAGTCTTTTTGTTTAAAATGACGGTTACAAAGAATGTGGACCAGCGTAATACTTTGAGTTTATTGCTTGTCCAAGGTCATTCATTATTAATACTATTAGTAATATCTTCGGTAAAGGCTTTGATGCATAAAATATTTCTGCATAATTAAAATATTTATGATACAGGTAGGTTGTGTACTTTTGCCCAACTGAGCAATCTTGCTTTCATAAAATATACCAACTTTTTAATGAATGATGATTAACATGCTGTAATACACAGTTTAAATTTAAAAGCTCTAATGCTGTACATGAGAGGTTAAGCTTTATTGGCTCCTCCTGGAGGTTCTACAAGGTGATTCCGGATACTATTAACATAATCTCATTTGCATATGTTAATTTCCGGTATGACACCAAATGACGCGATATACCATGTCATACCGCATTTTGATGTGACACGCCCACTGCGTTTTACCGTGGTGTACCCCGCGTGTTTTGAATGGCTGCATCTGTATCTACACCACTGTTTTGGTATACTGCATCTGTGGATATGACTTGTGATTCGCGTGTGTTGCATGTCAGGAGATCAGAGAGCACTGCTTAAAAAATCCTGTGTATGATTTTTTTCCTTATTGCAGTATATAGCTTAACTATGTGATATCAAAATATGTAATACAAACTATTCCATGAATAAATAAAAGTGTGTTCAATTTAAAACCAATTTATTGAACAAAAACCACAACACGTATAATAATCACAATTCTAAAAAGTAAGTTTTTTACTGCAGTAACGACAGCAAGTATTCATAAAAAGGTTAAAACATTTTTTTAGAAAGTATATAAATTTAATATAGTCAGAATGAGCATGTTAAAACTTTTCCAAAATAACAACAGTAAGTGACCGCGTTAAAGATTTTGATGCATAAATTGCTTATGAAGAAAGTGGTATACTGTTGTGTAGTTTTTTTTAATTTACCACTACCACTACCAGTCATATACAGTATATGTATATTCCTAAATTAATATCATTTATGACATTCAGAGACGTTATGCTCCTGTTATTTTTATGCTCAGCTACCAAAAGTTCCCATTAGTTGTAAAATTCCATGTTAATATTCCATATTAAGCAGATTTAAACATGCACAATAGAGAGATTAAGTGAAGCAATTGTTTCACTAACATGTAATGCACCATACAGATGCAGCCATTCAAAGTGAGCGTTACAGACATGTACCGCAGGTGGCGTCGCTCAGTGTGACGCAAGATGACGCGTGGCACCGCAGTACGTGATTGGTTGACCAACAGGGGCACTCGTGGTCCGTTGGTCTGTCGTAGAAAGACTTACAGTAAACGTCTTTGCTGTGCCCGTTGTAGATATTGAATTTTACCACTGAAGGGAAATCTTAGAAGCTGAGCATAAAAAGAATAGGAGCATACTGTAACGCGTGTGACGGCCATAAACGATATTAATTTTGGAACATAAACATACAGTATATAGCTGGTCTTGGTACTTTAAAGAAAAAAATACACACCAGTATTCCATTTCTCCCTAAACATTTTAAGCTTCGAAGTCTTTAACTAACGTGATACCGGAGTCAACAAGCATACTTTTAGAATTTGATTAAAAGGGAATATAATATGGAATCGCGTATCTAAAGAATTTAATAACGGTATTCGTGTGCTGCGACAGGGCTGTGTAGCGCTGTTTCGCCTGCCTGTTCATGCGAGCTGTCTTGTAGCCGACTGGTCTAGGTGCGTGACTACCAACTGGCAGGTTGTGTGTTCGAATCCAGCTGGTGCCGGACTTTTCTTTTAACAAACATTTCTTCGAAAAAATAGAATAGCGATATTATGGACAATCAATTGACTTTTATATTTCAAAATATCGCAACATGATCGATATTTGTGATATTTTGAACATATCTTCCCTTCTGACAGCGGTTCCTGCTTCTATTGTGTGTGTGTGTGCAACAGAGTAAATTTTTATAGAGAAATGGAGGCTGGACAGTATGCGTTACAATATAAACATTTATATTGATTTAAATCGTGTTCTGATTTAAATCGCAAACGCGTGTTTAATTATGTGTTTTTTAATCATAATCAGGCTAATGCATTTCTACATTTTCTGTATGAACCAGCTTAGAGGTTCATACAGAAAGACAGCTTGTGTTTAAATTGAGTGTAAGGTAATTTATGCTTCTAAAGTCATGGTCAGCATTTATTATTGTACTGTGCTGTAAACTTTTTTCTGTGCCTAGTCACATTATTTTATAGCGTTTTTATTGCGTTATTAAATCCGGTGGCGCTGTGTGTTAGTTTCCTGACTCCCATTATTTAAACTGCGACACTGATCATTCATCTCTAAATAAACTTTATTTTATATAGCGTTTTAAGCGAATAGGTAATTAGATTGCTCATAAACCTAATCGCTTTTTCTACATAAACACAGCGTGATTGCTCTCTGAAAATGCTTTTCCTTTATTTTTAAAGTAGGCTCAGATTTCAACTATAGATCGTATTATTATAAACTTTCTTGGAAAAATGTATTTTATGTAAACCATGTTTGCTATTAATTCATTTAGGGCTAAAATACGTTCATTGTCTTCCAATCGAGTCGAGTTGACATTGGAAGCCTGCCACACCCGGACTGTTAAACCAACGCATTAGCACGTCAAAGCCCATTGAGGGTATTGAACCAGTATTGGCTTCAGTATTCCCCCCCTCAATTCAATTCAATTCAAGGTGTTTTATTTGCATGACAGATGGGTACAAGCGGTGTTGGGTATGTATATTGTAACGCTTACGGCAGACAGGCACTGTGTAAGAGCCGGCACACCAGAGCAGCGCACCGAGGGAGCGTCTGCATTTATAACTTAGTTTTTAAAATTAGTCAAGCAATATGAAGCATCTCCTTTTACTTTTAAGTCCCTTAAATACATTGAGCACAGATTTCTCACCACTTAAGATTGCTTTTGATACCATCCTTACACAAAGCAGAAGGGAGATCTTAGTGCCTGAGCATAAAAAGAATAGGAGCATACTGCAACGCGTGTGAAGTCCATAAACGATATTAATTTTGGAACTTAAACATACAGTATATGGCTGGTCTCGGTACTTTAAAGAAAACATACACACCAGTATTCCATTTCTCCCTAAACATTTTAAGCATCGAAGTCTTTAACTAACGCGGTACCGGAGTCAACAAGCATACTTTTAGAATTTGATTAAAAGGGAATATAATATGGAATCGCGTATCTCAAGAAATTAATAACGATATAATTATATTCATGTTGCAAAAGAACTGCAACGGACATAAAAACTCCCTTGCTTTTAACAGAGCGTTCCATAATTTCTAACTACGAAAATGCCAGGTGAAAGGATTTGTAAACATATTTTGTTAAAGCAAGTCAGTTTTTTCCCCAACACATAAAAGACATTTTTCCAAGAAAGTTTAGCCTTTGTCACTAATGAAACCACTAAATAAAGACATAAATATAGAAATCTTAAGATTTGTTTTATTTAATGTTGGTAGCAGGATGAACTGTCAGAGTGTATATTTTGTCGCAGAGTTGCTGCAAGATGTTAACAGTGAAAAAGGTATTTAGAAATGAGTTATTTCAAGATGAAAATTTTCAGAATAATTGCAAATCTAGCAGGATAGAGAAAGCACAGAAAACTGGCAGTTAGATTGATCAGATTAGTATGAAAAGTCATTTAGCAAAGGGAATGAGAAGAGTGACAAACTAGTATACTTTAGATCTTTTTAAATCTGATCATGTTTCCCTATAACAATAATAAAAAACTTTATTTGATATATCACCATTAAAGGTGGCATCTCAAAGCAATACAGTAGATGTAAAAACAGATAAAAGGACCACAGATTACAAAGTAAAAGTCTTCTGAAAAGAAAGGTTCTGAGGTTAGATTTAAACTGGCCCTGGTGTGTGTGTGTTTGTGTCTGTCTGTCCTGTGATGGACTGGCGCTATGTCCAGGGTGTATTCTGCCTTGTGTCCGTCGCTTACTGGGATAGGCTCCAAATCCTCTGTACTGGATAAAGAGATTAGAAATGGATGGAAGTAAAGGCACTGTGTGGATGGAACTATACACAGTGTTAGAAACCCACTATGAAATGGCAGCATCTCACTGAGAATAAAACATTTTATAGTGCTGGCTTAAGGAAACAGCCTTTCCACCTCTCTTGCACATCAGTATCCATACCTAGTTATTTAAACAAATTGCCTCTAATTATAAACATCTTAATATGCTGGCTCTGTGGATCTGCATCAGCTATGTTTGCCCATTCCTTCAATTCATGTGCATCCAACACACAGTTCAACGCTAGCAACTACACAAAATCTAAAATATGAGCTCTACTTGCCACTTACAATACCAACAGTACCAGCTAACTTTAGTAGTGACATTTTCATGGATCTTTTTAACAATAAAATTTACAACATCAGACTTCAGACACAATTAAACAGGCCTCAAAAAAGTCTGGTACAAACATTTTCAGCATGGAATAAACCTTTACTTTAATGGTATAAACCTTAAATGGATTCATATTCTCAATAAGATTTGATGCTCAGTAACATGACTTAGAAAATGACAGAAGACATACGTATCATGCTTATCCTTCTATTTTTCATAATCGTAAACTCCTTAAGGCAGTTACATTTTCTCTGTTCTGACCTGGAGTTACAGAGAAATTTAAATTCTAATAAGAGATTTGTAATGAGGAAAGTCATACCAATCACTCATACCAGGATTTGCAATTACAATACAAATACTTTCTTTCTGTATGTGTTTATTTTGCAGTTTGAGTCTATGGCATTCCTTTGGGGGTCTATACTCCAAGGCATGACTTTTTTATGGGAACATGACATTTTTTTAAAGTCTTTTAATGCAAGCTTCATATAAACCCTTAGCAGTGGTTACTGTCTGGAGCAGGTACTTGAATGGCACAGATTCATTGAAATGATTCAATTTCTTTTGAAAATATTTGGGATAATACATATTCCAGAAATCACAGCCGTTGAATTATCCAGAAATTAATTTCTCTCATGGTGTATTTAACCCCTCATGGATGGCATTGTATGAAATGAGTTTGTAGTTCCCCATTTGCCTCTATTATGAGATGCTGTGGACACTATTTTATACATTTTAGGAGTGTCCATAGGAAGGTATGTTCTAGAAAGAGTGAACTTGTGTTTTGCCATTATTTTTAATAGGGGCATTACATGTTTACACTTGGTGCTCCTACTAGAGGAGAGGATATGATTAATCTAGGCTTATCACAGAAACTGAAACACATCTGGTTGGTGAGTCTACTGTGGGTAAAATGTTACTGGTACCGCATGTTGTAAAGCTCGGTATTTTCTCTCTTGGCCTGACTTTTTTTAATGTCTGAGTGTTAGAATCCATGTTGTTGCTGGTAAGGGAACGGTAGGTGCTGTGATTGACACAGTCAAAGCCTTGTACAGAGATACCATTGTAGCTGTTTGACAGTATTTTAGATGCCCTTAGTTAAAAGCATGGGAGGAAGTACTACCAAGGGGAGGGGGGGGAGCAAGGATTTTTTCTTTGAGTTTGTGAGGTTATTTTTTGTTATATTGTGTTTCAGAAAGCAAGAAAATAAAATTTACTGTATGATAAAAAGAGAAAGAGCTGGAGTAGATCCTCAGATCAGTTTGCTACCAGCAATCAAACAAAAAAAATGGAAAGAATTGTCTCCTCCTGATTGGAACCTTTCTTACTGTCTTATTATAATTTATCAGGCTACCTTTTAATTTCCACTGAGAGAAGGAAGTCACTTGTCATGCAGCTATTTTATTCTTCATTGCACAATATGCTCTAAGTTAGCAAATGAAACATGAACACTTATTGAAATAAATCAAGAATACGATTAACATGAATGTATAAACATCCAAACTATACTTTATCACATTTAATTATTGGGTTAGCTTTTTATTGAGCCAAAATGTTATAAATGTATGAACGTCTGTAAAATGGAAATATTTATATTTTTCTCTTTTCTGTTACCTGCCTGACAGCATTTTGTATCCCATTCTGTATATTACTGGAAAATATTAGACCCAACCTAAAGAATTCATGGGGGTAGTGGGACACAGTACTGCAAAGAGTCTCCTAAAGGGACAGAGCTATTAGTACTTATGTGTTTGAGTCTGGAGAATATAGTAAACTCTAAACATTAAGGGAATGCATGGAATCGGAAAATATAAATTGCATAGTACACAAGACTTAACTGGTTTTATTCTAGGAAAGCAGACAAGACTGAGTCATGGGACTCAGAGGATCCAAGGCTAGACTGAGTATAATAGACTTCGGGCTTCTATTGTGACATCTACTGTAAATTACAGAAATGTTAAAAGTAAACAAAATAAAGTAACTAAGATGTGGTCTGAAATCACCCCTTTAGACACCCCTTTTACTTCACTGGTGTCAGATATGAAAGGCAATAGTCTCCCGTTCTGTCTGCTGTGTGTTGCAGCAGAGGGACTCCCTGCAGCTGAAAGGGGCAGAGTAACTTGCATGCCCTCTAGTACAGTTTACACATGCACGACTTTAAAAGCTAGCAAGACAGGTTTCGATTCACATTAGCTGGCGAGCCTTGTTAAAAAAACGAATGATAATGTAACATGCCACTGTTCATGAACAAAGTTATACTGAGATTTCCTAAGATACGCGATTAAAAAATAAATAAATAAAAATTTGAATCTCCTGCGGAACACATTCCATAAGAATCAGCGGTTTTACAGTATATATCGCCTTTAAAGGTGGCTTCTCAAAACGCTTTACGGGATAAAAACAACCAGAACAGCAGCAACAACAATATTGTATTTCGTTGCACTTTGAAAACCAAGTAATAACTTAACTATACAGTACGTGCAAACGTTTCGTATGTTGCTGTCGTGAATGCCTGCGTACCCATAAGTATCTTATTTGCCTTGAGTCTGTCTACAGTATCTCTGTCCCACTACCCCCCTCTCTCCCTCAATTCAATTCAATTCAAGGTGTTTTATTTGCATGACAGATGGGTACAATTCTTGTTGGGAATGTATACTTTGATATTTACACCCGGCGCGGCACCGAGGGAGCGTCTGCATTTATAACTTGGTTTTTAAAATTAGTCAAGCAATATGAAGCATCTCCTTTTACTTTTAAGTCCCTTAAATACATTGAGCACAGCTTTCTCACCATCCTTACACAAAGCAGAAACTGTCCGATGACTCACAGTACAAGTGGAAAGATTACAGATTTTAATCGTCTTTAATTTTGTCTTTAATTTTGCCTGTGGAGTGTATCTTATTAAGCTCTAAATTGCATTTTGAGCGCGGTTTTTGACTTTTTTTTTATTGCATTTTGGGCGCGGACAGCACATACAAGGGTTAATGAACTGCGCCAAGAAATTTAAAATAGTATTCTTTAGGTGTGAGGGTAGGAGTGGACCGCAGCAGGCATAATCAGCAAACCAGGAAAACAAAGAACAGGACAGGTGAGATGTGTATCCAGAAAGCGAGTGATCAGAAAAAGGAAATGGAAAACGCAGAAAAAGGAAACACTTTACAGGATAAAAACAATAACAACAGTAGTGGCTGGGCAAACGATTTTTTTTCATCGAAATACAAATTGAGATACTGTACTGTATAATGATGTGCATGAACAAAGGTATACTGCAATTTTCCTTAGATACGCGATTAATGCTTCGTAGGAGGAGGCGGTCTTTTCCTCTTGTCTAACAGTCTGTCCACAAACAAAACATTCCTGTTAGACAAGAGGAATTGAAAAAAAACAATTTTGTCAGTGAAAACCGGTGTGTGTGTCTCTCCCTGCTGGATGTCCCTCTCACAAACTGCTGAATGAATAAAATAATTTTATTGAAAACGCGTTTGCGATTGTCTGGTATTTAATTTGGTCCCTTTTAACTGTTTTTCGATCTACTGTATTGCTTTGAGATGCCACTTTTAAAGGCGATATGTAAAATAAAGTTTTTTATTATTGTTATAGAGAAACATGATCAGATTTTCCCTGGTTCAGAAAAAAGATCTAAAGTGCTACACATAACTTTCTTAATTTGATTTATTTAAAGCAGTGAACTACTGTAGGTGTCACATAACATTCAGAAATACAATCACGTATTTGATAAATAAAAACGATTATAATCTAATCCTTCCACGTTTGATCCCAAAATCCCAAGAAATATAAATCTTGACGGGTAGAAAGCTATGCTGAAAGTTTATTAAGATACTTAGAAGACAAAGATATTGTATCAATTTATGTTGCATTAGCCTGATTATGATTAAAAAATACATATAATTAAACACGCGTTTGCGATTTAAATCAGAACACGATTTAAATCAATATAAATGTTTATATTTGTAACGCATACTGTCCAGCCTCCATTTCTCTATAAAAATTTACTCTGTTGCACACACACACACAATAGAAGCAGGAACCGCTGTCAGAAGGGAAGATATGTTCAAAATATCGCAAATATCGATCATGTTGCGATATTTTGAAATATAAAAGTCAATTGATTGTCCATAATATCGCTATTCTATTTTTTCGAAGAAATGTTTGTTAAAAGAAAAGTCCAGCACCAGCTGGATTCAAACACACAACCTGCCAGCTGGTAGTTACGCACCTAGACCAGTCGGCTACAAGACAGCTCGCATGAACAGGCAGGCGAAACAGCCCTACACAGCCCTGTCGCAGCACACGAATACCGTTATTAAATTCTTTAGATACGCGATTCCATATTATATTAGCAGAAAAGCTTAAAACTACCACTTTTTCACACGCTATTTCACATGCTAGTTAAATACTTCGATGCTTAAAATCGTTAGGGAGAAATGGAATACTGGTGTGTATTTTTCCTTTAAAGTGCCGATTTCTTGAATCTGACTGGCTGACACCCCTCTGAAGTGGTTCCATAAAATCTGGTATACGGAAAAGAAAGCGTTGATAAATACAAGTGTCTTTTAATACACTCTTTGCTGTGCTCTTGAGGATCCTTGTGATATTTTAAGCTCTAGTTGAATGATAGGTGTCGCATTTTAAATCATTTTCGTAGTTAGAAATTATGAAACGCCCTGTTAAAAGCAAGGAAGTTTTTATGCCCGTTGAAGTAAAACAAAATGCCTGACAAAGTATGGCTTGGACAGATTCCAAGTGCTTGTACAAATGTGCTAAAGAAATTATACTTTGAGTATACAGCTTGTCCAAAGTCATCCATTATTAATACTATTAGTAATATCTTCAGTAAAGGCTTTGATGCATAAATATTTCTGATAAAGGTAGGTTGTGTACTTTTGTCCAACTGAGCAATCTTGCTTTCATAAAATATACCAACATTTTAATGACTGATGATTAACATGCTGTAATACACAGTTCAAAATTAAAGGCTCAAATGCTGTACATGAGAGGTTAAGCTCCCCCTGGCGGTTTTACAAGGCGACGCCGGATAGTTAACCACGTGACACCACGTTAACTGCGTGATACCGCGTGATACTGCGACACGCCCACCGGGGTATGCCGCGAAATACCTCACCCATTTTGAATGGCTGCATCTGTAAGTGCCACTTGCCGATCATCTTTGGCCAGCAAATCAGATGCCATGGTAACCTGCAGCCTCAGTCCCACTCACACACATTGTGTGATTCACATTATGGGGTTTTACTGCGCATTCTGAATGGCTACATCAGTATGTACTTATTCTGACCTGTCCAGCAAAGTCCTGTTTTGTAAAATTACAAAATGAAACATACTCTTTTGTAAACTTAATATTTCTTTTAAAATCTTAAACTGGAACTTAAATTTTAGTTTTCACCTTAAACTGGAAAAATAATAAGGTAAAGAATAATTTCAACAACAAATACAGCAATTTAAAATGAGCAAGATGTCAGGCAGCATACCACAACAAGTGCCACAGTATGTTGAACTGCACTGCGTAATACCATTTTTTATTATTTCAAATAATCTTATACAGGACTACACTACTCTGTAAAACTCCCCCAAAGAGGCAGAATCTGTGAAGTGCTGAAGAGATTGTTGATGGACAGTTTCTCCCATTTCAGCCAAAGAGCTCTGCAACTTTGTCAGTGTTGTAGCTGGCCACTTCTTTGACAGTTGCCTTTCTTGTCCGGTTGCTCAGTTTGGTAGGATGGCCTGATCTTAGTAGTGTGTGGGTTGTGCCATGTTTTTTCCATTTTGTTACAATGGACTTCATGGTGCTCCTAGGATGGTTCAAAGCTTTGCCAATTTTTTTATAACCTTCTCCAGCTTTTTTCCACCTAACAACTTCATCTCGAAGTTCCACGGGTAGCTCCTTGCTTTTTAATTAAAGCAGGACTGATCTAATCTGCTGTTTTAGTTGAGACCTCACAAAGTCAGTCATATTTATTGTGGAATCAAGCAATTGAACACAGGTGTATTTAGTGTGATCTCTATAATTGAATACCTCATTCAATTTGGGTTGTTAAAACAAAGGGGGTGAATACTTATCAATTAAGTAATGTTCAGATTTTTATTTTTAATATAATTCTGAAGACATTTAAAAATACTTTATTTCATTTTAACAGAGAGAGTTACTTGTACAGGAGTGGAAAAAAATCCCTTTTAAATATGCTTTATTTTGACTTTGCAACAGCGGAACGAGAAATAATCTGAGGGTTGAATACTTTCTGAAGGCACTGTATACTATATTGACATTTTAATTAATTCTGTATGTCAGTATGTTAACTATTAAATTAATATTAATAATAAAAGGAACAAATAGGTTTATTCCATGCTTAAAAGAGAAGAAAGAAAACACAACTTTTACAAGGCCATGGAGCCTTCATCAGGTGTTAAAATAATGTCGATTTTCTTAATGCTATATATTAATGCTACGTATCAATGTTACTTTACAATATGTAAGACAAATTATGCTGTGAATATATGTTATATTTATTCTAAATAAAATTATTATTATTAATTTATTCTAAAGTCATAAACATTGTTAAGTCCTATAATTTCCCTGTCCCCTGCTCAAAACACTGCTAAGGTGTCTTTATCATGTAAATGGACCTAGAAACATGGCTGACAACAGTGGCGTAGCCAGGATTTTATATCTGGAGTTGCAGGGACACCAGCATAAAACAGTGATCCCAAGGTTGGTGCAACCAACAATATTTAATAAAATCTAGGTGTGTCGCTATTTGACAAAGCAATTTGAGCACAGAATGTAACACAGTGTGCAAAGTAATTCAAATCAAAGATGTTTATTTGCTTTTAAATATAATTCAATATTGTATGGTTTTAAAGCCACTAAAGTATCTTTTGAAGGAAAGCTCAACAACGCTAGGTGTGGCATCATAAAGAAAATGGCTACAAAAAACAAATTATATAAGCATTTTAGATTATAATGACAAAATATTATGCATAGTGGCTTTAATGAGTAGTATTTAAAAGTTTTTTTTAAAAAATTTAATTGCATTTTCTGTTTAAGGGCATATTTCAATTCTCTTACTTTCTCTGAGCATCTGGTTTTCTTTACTGGTGTCTACCCCATGGCACTTAACTCTTTTTCCAACTCTACCATATCAAAGTTCATTCATGTCATTACTTAACTTATTATCAATTTATTTTAATATTTAAAATACCGAGCTATATGGAACTAAAACAAATGTGGGTATTGTATACATATTTATTTTATTATCAGAGACAGAGTCTTAATTATGAAAATATTTATGAAGAAGGTGGAATACTGCTAGACTGTTGTCTACCTTATTTTCCTAAAATGTAATTAATGACATTCAGAAATGTTATACTTTATTTTTCTTTTCAACTGCAAAAATTTCCCTTTATTTTCATGATGCCATATTAATATTCCATATTAAGTGGATTTAAAGTAGTATAACATATTAAATTAAGCTACCGTTTCATTAAGATCTGACACACCACAAAGGTCACCGATCAGTCGCCTTTGGGCAGTGAAAAGCTAGGTTTGGCATGCTGAATAATAACTTGGTACAACAGTTAAAAAATGACATGCATTCTGAATGGAAACATCTGTAAATGTCAGCAATAACTAGAGAAAAAAATTAAATATACTGCTTAAGCAATTATAAGTGTTAGACTCTTCCTCTCCCAATTCTCCCAATACTGCATTTTTTATCATTCTTCTTGGCATGTTTGCTCAAGTTCTCTGAAGTTGCTTATGGACAGCACCTTTCAAGTCTTTCTCAAGATTGTCAATAGGATTCAAGTCAGGACTTTAACTGGGCCACTCAACACTATTCACTTAGTTTAATCCTTGTGTCCTTTGGATCATTGTTCTCATGAAAGGTGAATTTTTGTCCTCCTGACAAATTTCCTTGTGCCAACTATAGCATAATGAAATACACACCAGTTTTGCACTTTCTTCATAAACATTTTAAGCATCAAAGTCTTTTGTTACATACTGTGGTTATTTATGTGCTCCTTCTGACTATATTAAGTTTATATACTTCATAAAAAGTTATAATGTGTTAATGTTTTTATGAATACTTGCACTTGTTATCGCAGTAAAAAAAACATACTTTTAAGAATTTGATTGATAGGGAATATTTGGAATCACGTAAGAAATTGATAATGATATAATTATATTCATATAGCTCAAATTATTACTTTCTTTGTAAACATCTGCATCAAATTGACTCATTCACCCGCGATTACTTGGGATTGCCCTTTTCAGTTATAGCTTAAGTTGTCAAGTTGGTGTAATGGCTTTGGCGTATGACTCGCATTTTGGAGGTCAGGGGTTCAAACCCAGCTCTCGCCATTAGTTTTCTTTTAAAAAATAAACATTTCTTTGAAAAACTAAAATAGTAAATATAATCAACACTAAATTGAATTTGTTGGTATTTCTAAATGGCACAACATGTTCAAAGTTAAGTGATTTATTATAAACTAATAATTTTAAACTGCTTGTATTTTTAAATTGTATTTTGTTCGGGGTGATTTGTCACTGTTTTCACAAACTTCAATTTATTAAACGTCTATTTTCGAGACAGGGTGTTCCAGACCTCTGTTTAATTTCTGAAACTCCCTCTATTCCATGTTTTAACCTTTTCTACGAATACTTGCGCTTGTTATCGCTGTAAAAATCCTCATACTTTTTAGAATCCGCTAAATAGGGAATATAATATGGAATTACTTATCTAAAGAAATGAATAGTGAGATTAATTTAACGATCTAAATATATGTATTTATATAGCTGGTAATATTACTATAATCCATTTGCTTTGTAAACGTTTTATTTTTAATTTGACTCATTCATGCATGATTAGAAACATTTTTAAGCTGTTCGTCTCAGCTGGGTTTCCAAACACCCCATTGGTACAGCGGGTTTGCCAATAGGGGTTCCGTCTAGACGATCCGAGTTCAATACCCGCTTCGGGCACAAGGTTTTCTTCTAACAAAATAAAATAGTAAATATTATGTACACTATATTAACATTTTATATATATATAATGTTTTTTTATATATTATAACACATTCAATGTTAAGTGATATTAATAATGAAATAAAAACGTGAATGACACAGAGCCTGCAACCTACAGATTTAAAGATCACGTTTTGTGAAAAATTTCACAGCGTCTATTTAAATAATATCTAGTACCTGGTTGCAATTTTAGAAACCTTAGTATGAATAAAGCTGATCCAAGATGCAGGTGACTTCATAACATGAGAAGGCATTATGCTATATTTTTTCTGCATTAGTTGAAGCCTTCTGAAGTCTCTCAAAAACATAAAAATGTAACATAATTTTGTGTGGCCCGATGGGCAACCGATTATTTTAATTTTAAGAAAATCAAAAATAGGAAACAATAACATGTGTGCCTCAAATACAGTGGTGTGAAAAAGTGTTTGCCCCCTTCCTGATTTCTTATTTTTTTGCATGTTTTTCACACTGAAATGTTTCAGATCATCAAACAAATTGAAATATTAGACAAAGATAACACAAGTAAACACAAAATGCAGTTTTTAAATGAAGGTTTTTATTATTAAGGTAAAAAAAAAATCCAAACCTACATGGCCCTGTGTGAAAAAGTGATTGCCCCCTAAACCTAATAACTTGTTGGGCCACCCTTAGCAGCAACAACTGCAATCAATCGTTTGTGATAACTGGCAATGAGTCTTTTACAGCACTGTGGAGGAATTTTGGCCCACTCATCTTTGCAGAATTGTTGTAATTCAGCCACATTGGAGGGTTTTCGAGCCTTAACTGCTTTTTTAAGGTCATGCCACAACATCTCAATCAGATTCAGGTCAGGACTTTGACTAGGCCACTCCAAAGTCTTCATTTTGTTTTTCTTAAGCCATTCAGAGGTGGACTTGCTGGTGTGTTTTGGATCATTGTCCTGCTGCAGAACCCAAGTGCGCTTCAGCTTGAGGTCACGAACAGATGGCCGGACATTCTCCTTCAGGATTTTTTGGTAGACAGCAGAATTCATGGTTCCATTTACCACAGCAAGTCTTCCAGATCCTGAAGCAGCAAAACAGCCCCAGACCATCACACTTCCACCACCATATTTTACTGTTGGTATGATGTTCCTTTTCTGAAATGCTGTGTTACTTTTACGCCAGATGTAATGGGACACACCTTCCAAAAAGTTCAACTTTTGTCTCGTCAGTCCACAGAGTATTTTCCCAAAAGTCTTGGGGATCATCAAGATGTTTTCTGGCAAAACTGAGACGAGCCTTTATGTTCTTTTTGCTCAGCAGTGGTTTTTGTCTTGGAACTCTGCCATGCAGGCCATTTTTGCCCAGTCTCTTTCTTATGGTGGAGTCATGAACACTGACCTTAACTGAGGCAAGTGAAGCCTGCAGTTCTTTGGATGTTGTTGTGGGGTTTTTTGTGACCTCTTGGATGAGTCGTCGCTGCGCTCTTGGGGTAATTTTGGTCGGCCGGCCACTCCTGGGAAGGTTCACCACTGTTCCATGTTTTCGCCATTTGTGGATAATGGCTCTCACTGTGGTTCGCTGGAGTCCCAAAGCTTTAGAAAGGGCTTTATAACCTTTTCCAGACTGATAAATCTCAATTACTCTGTTTCTCATTTGTTCCTGAATTTGTTTGGATCGCAGCATGATGTCTAGCTTTTGAGGATCTTTTGGTCTACTTCACTTTGTCAGGCAGGTCCTATTTAAGTGATTTCTTGATTGAGAACAGGTCTGGCAGTAATCAGGCCTGGGTGTGGCTAGAGAAATTGAACTCAGCTTTCCAAAAATGTTATAAACCACAGTTGATTTATGTTTTAACAGGGGGGGGAATCACTTTTTCACACAGGGCCATGTAGGTTTGGATTTTTTTTCCCTTAATAATAAAAACCTTCATTTAAAAACTGCACTTACTGTTTACTTGTGTTATCTTTGTCTAATATTTCAATTTGTTTGATGATCTGAAACATTTCAGTGTGACAAACATGCAAAAAAATAAGAAATCAGGAAGGGGGCAAAAACTTTTTCACACCACTGTAGATATTGAATGGTTTTAAAACCCATTAAATATGGGTTTAGTTAAAAACACGAAATCCACCAAAAAAACTGGTGATTTTTCTTCCTTGTGATCAGCTTAGAATCTTTGTGTAAGCTGTAATTTTTAAAAACTTTTTAATTAAACATTTTAAACACTTAAAGTTTGTAAACGCAACACACATTTCATACAGATACAGTACGATCACATTCTCCTGTCTTCCCATGGTGTAAAGCAAATTATGTGGTTGAAAAAACAGTGCACCGCCCACTGAGCTCAGTCAGAGAAGAGGCGGTGCCATATGGAGACCATTCTGCAGCTTGCAGTGTTTATGGCACTAAGCGTATCTGTCTTTAAAACTTAATAATGGAATGTAAATTATTTCTTTTAATTATCATTAAACATAGCTTTCTCGCCAGTTAGTTTTATATTTGAAACCATCGTAAACAAAGCAGGGGCTTATTGTACTTTCTAATGACATTACACATAAAAAGTTTATACATTTATACATAAACGTTTTTAATTAAAAAAAAAATTTTAGGAGAGTTTAATCTACACAAATATCATAACTATTTTCGATTGTATTTCTGAATGTTGTCACAGTTCAATATTTTATATACATCTAAATAAAGTCAGGTGCATAAATCATTAGTAATCAATAATTAGTATTAGAATTCGCACTGTGATAAATTGTTGCACTTCCACATCTTGCAAAAACATTAATTTACAAGACTGTGTTCAAGCATATGTTAAATCTGACTATCATAAAACCAGGGTTCACTTTTTTTCTGTCCCTACTGTCTCTTACCGCTGCGATTCGGGCACAGAATATTTAAAACTGGGAACAGGTATAGGCAGGCAGAGGGAAGGGGGAGGGGGGAGGCGTCTTTCCACCTCTATGACTAAAATGCCAAAGAGGAATGGCTTGAGTGACATACAAAGCTGAAAACGTTTGGTGCCGTCTTCTCCGCTTTAAAGGTACACTCCTTGTGGAAGAATTTTCACCACGAACGTTTGCCCTCCAGCTAACACACAGAAACAAACTGAATACAAAATGTACTTGCAAGAATAGTGATTACAAACATTAAAAAACATAATTGCTTTATACTGTTATACTGTACAGTGTATTAAAACACTATGAACACTACACTGTGAGTAACGCTGCCCACCTCTTTCCCACATATTTCACTGGTGCAAGGTCACGTAGCTGATTCCCAGCTGGATACAATTTTATCTTACCTCGTGGAAGCAAAACTTCAGATATCTGTCAACATATTTACTAAAACCATCCATCTCAGTAATTTCACAGTGTTAGTCTCACTGTACGCCCCAGTGCTCACTCAGTGTTCACACTCCCAGTAAAATAAAAAAAAAACATTTTCTGCATTATCACCTTGCACCGGGGGTAAGAAAAAGTGCCCGCAGTCATTTTTTTCACTGACAGACAAAGTTGATTAAAACTCATTCAAAAGGGTGTGGTGTGTTAACACAAACTCTGCTTAACAGAGCAGCTTGTTAGAGCACTTAAATCAATAAAATAAAGCTACGGTACAGACAGATTTTAAATTCTTCAAGCAAAATTAGCTGTTTGTCAAAATCTCAACTAACGTTTTTTTTTATAACTCGAAATGTGAACAGTATGCCTCCAAGACTCATTATAGTATTGTAGCGAATACGGTTCGCGCAGGACAATCCACATACCTCCCCCCCTCCCAGCCGGGTCTCGCATCCCGCTGTTCCAAAGCCGTGTGGTTTCAAAGTATGTGTGAAATATCTTTTCTTACTCCAGTTTTTAATCCAATCTATTCTTAATCATCCAGCTATGTAAAAAATACACCAAAAGGATCGCTGTAAAGGTTAAATTCCAAGCTGAAAAGACCAGACTAAACATGTCTTCTTTAACACTTCAGTTTACAGCTCGTCCATGGTCATTCATTATTAATATTGTAACGAACGGCAGGCATACAGATGTTACAAGTCGGTTGCAGTCCAGTGACAGTACAGCCCACTACTCCCCTGCACATAACAGGGATATTGGCTGCATAGTTTATGAAAGTCTTCTGTAGCTCAGCCGGCAAAACGTCTGTTAAGCGACGCAGGAAACCCGGGTTCAAGCTGGGTTCAATACACAGTTTAAAATTATTAAAAGTCTAAAGAGTATACGACTTAAATTCTTAAGTGGAAAAAGATTGTCCCACAGCACCGGGCTTCGAAACTGGGCGTTTTCTGGTGACAGCTCAAATGCTGAACATGAGACATTAAGCTTTATTAGCTCCACCTGGCGGTTTTACAAGGTGCTTCCGTATACTGTTATATTTCAATTAACATGCGGTATGATGCGGTATATGTGCCATGCCCACTGCATTTTAACGCAGCGTACCTTGCTCATTTTGAATGGCTGGATCTGTATTTGTGGTAGTACAGATAGGCTGTCTGAATGTTACTATCTGGAGTTCATATAGATCTTCCGCACCGTTGAAAGCTCCATTGCATTGCAAGTGTCCAAGTCCTGGTTCCTAAAGAGAACTAGATAAGGCCTGTAGAACACGTATCTGCTTCTTATATGTGTAGCTGCTATGTGAGGTATCAGAGTATCAAAAAGGTTTTAATTTAAATGATTTTCAAATTGATTTACTGATTCCAATTTTGCCACTTTTACTGTAGAACTGGTTAGACTAGTTCAGTCCATCATAATTCATATACAAGTTCAAATATCACAGTGTTATAAAATGCTAATTTCTTTTTTAGGAATCTAGAGAATCTGTAATACAATGAGTGGCTGCATTATTAACATGAAGATCTTTTTTTTCTCCCAGACAATGATGAATAGAGCCTTCTCTTCAGGTGAAGATCTGTAAGGAATTGACATCTTCCCAGGCTGTGATGAGTGAAAGAGTGCACAGGTTTTTGGAGCACAGCTACTGGAGTGCAAAAGTCGGTCAAGCATGTAATGGATGCATGGTAAATTACTGGTTCACAGCAGATCATTTGTAGCATCTTTGAATTTTTTCTCATAATTATTTTTCTTTTTCTTATCACAATCTTTCTAATGTGGAAGAATATAATGTAGTACCTAACCAAAGTGTAATTTTTGATGGGTTAATATAGACATGTAGTCAACATTAAATACTTCACCATTGATCAGAAATCAACCTGTAATTTATTTGACTCTGAAAAAGAGGTAAACCAGTTGTACCTGATATTCTTGATAATTTAGGGTTATTAAATCATGAGCCTTCTGTGTAATCTTTCTATTTGACTTTTTTTACGTAATCAGGTCAGATTCCCGAGGCAACAAACCCTTTCATTCTCAAATGTGTACACTTCTTGTTCTATCTGATTAAACCACTTTTTCGATGTTTATTCATACTTTTTTTATTCACTTAAATTGAGAATAATGTATTTAAAAGACAGCCTACTTTGAAGGAATCAAAACGTGTGCAATGATAAGGTTTCAATTACAGTTGACTAAATGTGATAATAGGAATGTTGTATAAAATTAAAAACAGCAAGGTATTTAAATTTCAGTAAAATCGAGATTTTAAAGTGCTTTTTTTCTTTAATATAAATGCTGATATGTATCAATCTTTATAATGTAAAATAAATGCTTACCTTTTGCTAGCATTTTTGATTTTTGTATTTTCTTTTGCTTGGAATAGTTGAGCTACTGTTGGATACAGTTATTATATACCACTGTGAAGTTTAGAAGTCTACAAGTTATCAGTTCATTATTGCTTTAATGGAATTTAACACCTTCTTACAGCTCTTCAAGTACTGACCCTGGAAAAGAGTCATGAGAGGCATACATCAGTGTGAAAAGCTGGTCTTTGAAGTAGTCCTGCCACTAGGGGCCCTGGAAAAAAGTAATAACTTGTAAATATAGTAGGTTCACCAGGTGGTGATCGGTAAATTTAATTGATGAAGGACCTAGACGCTCCATTCTCTCATGAATATAATTAGTAATGTTTAGGGCTTAATAAAGGGTTTCACAGAAAATGTCTGCTGTCTAAAGAAGAGAGCAGATAATGTGTCTGGACTGGAGGGAAGGAAGGAATGAAATGTTTATCTGACTGACCATTGGTTTGTCATTGGTGAGATCATTGATCTCATATCACCAGTCACCTAATCTAACTGAACTTTCTTCTCCACAGTCAGCAGCCCTAGATAGACACATTGTTTTACAACAATATCATTTTAGCTACAGTATCACCTGCAAATAAATTCAATTTCACATGTATGCATTGCCTTTCTTGACATTTAAAGATCACCCAGGGAGGGTATCATGTTTGTTGAACAATCAAATTTATTGTATGTCTTGCAGAAATGCCCTGTCATTTACATTAGAGAAACAAGGTTTGTTGACCTTTTCACGTGTCAGAGCCCTGAAGATCAAAAACTTAATTTTTAATTTAATAAAGAAATACATCATCAACCAAAATTCTCCTTAAATTTAAGGTCAGACATTTTCCCCAACATATCTTTCTCAGTCTCCATTCTTTCTTTCTTAGTCTCCATTCATTTGCATATTGCTGTCTTCCATTCTTTCGCTGGCATTAGTGCACCAGATCTAATTTTATGTAACATTCACATCCCCTGCAATCACAATTTATTTGGTCTACATTACCCACCCCTGCTTTAGAATTCCTGTTCTTTCCCTCATTATGTTTGTTTTAGCTTAATTAGCAGAATCAAATATTTTGAAATTTTGATGTATAGATACACATAGGGCATACAATGTAGTGTATTTATACAGATGCGGCCATTCAAAACAAGTGGGGTATGCTGCAGTATAACACGGTGGGCGTGTCGCATTACACCGCATCATACCGTATGCAAATTAGATTATGTTAATAGTATCCGAAATCACCTTGTAAAACCGCCAGGTGGAGCTAATAAAGCTTAACCTCTCCTGTACAGCATTTGAGTTGTCACCAGAAAACGTCAGTTTCGCATCCCGATCAATGCTGAGGGACAATCTTTATTCAATTAAGAATTTAAGTTGTATACTCTTTAGACTTTTAAATTTAAACAGTGTATTACAGCATGTTAATCATTAAACATTAAAAAGGCGGTATATTTTATAAAAGCAAGATTGTTCTGTTGGACAAAAGTACACAACCTACCACCTTTATCATAAATATTTTAATTATGCAGGAATATTTTATGCATCAAAGTCTTTACCGAAGATATTACTAATAGTATTAATAATGACCTTGGACAAGCTATAAGCTCAACGTATTACACTGGTCCACATTCTTTGTAACCGTCTTTGTAAACGAAAAGAGTTTATTTTTTCATTGACAAAAAGTAACACCACAGCATTTAGTTGATCCTATCACGCATTAGTTTCCAATCATACAAAGTAATTCTTGAGAATCTCCGATTCACCATGCCTTTCACATGCTCATAAACGATATTAATTTAGGAACATAAACATATTACTGTATGTAAACTGTACTGTATATTGCTGGTCTTGATAGTTTAAAGAAAAAATACACACCAGTATTCCATTTCTCCCTAAACATTTTAAGCATCAAAGTCTTACATGTTGTTATTTGGGAAACGTTTTTACGTGCTCCTTCTGACCATATTAGGATTATATACTTTGTGAAAAGTGATAGTCTTTTAACCTTTTCTGTGAATTCGCTTGTTATCTAACAAATGCATACTTTAAGAATTTGATTAACAGGGAATATAATATGGAATTGCGTATCTAAACAAATTAATAACAATATAATTATATTCCTGTACTGTCTGGCGGAATAAACTGAAGAGGTTAGTTAATGCGACACGGAATTATTAAGAATTATCACCTCTTTTTACACTTGAGAACAAATGAGAACATTCCACTCAGTGGGCGGTGCATTGTTATCTAAATCACCTGCTAATTCGTTTTACACCACTGGACGACAGGAGTGACTGTACTGTATCTGTACAGAATGTGTGTTTCAATCAATACAGTAATTGATTAAAATTGCAATCCCGTGTTTAATTAAATGCCTTTTTTGATTCACAATCTGAAAATGAAAACCGTGGTAAAGTCACCTTGAATTAAAAAAAAAAACGATTTTGGCACGCCTGTAGCATTTTCACGAAACCTCCTAGAGTTGTGAGAACACTTGCTTTGTGTATAAAGTACATTGTGAATGTTTTCACAGCCTTCACTTTGTCGTTTTTATGCCATTTTTTTGACCACGCACGAATATTCCTATGTCCGTATCTTCGCAAGGGAATCAGTGCAAATTTTATTTTATTTATTATCCTAATTAAATGACCGCGGGCACTTTCCACCTCCTCTACATTCTCAGAGTAGAACAGACTAACCTTCTAATGAAAGACGGCCCCCCCCACGGACAGGAAAATTGCCCACAGGCACTTAAACTTAATATGGTCAGTAACAGTAAACAGTAACATGGTCAGAAGGAGCACAAACACAAAAAAAACGTTTCCGAAATAACCACATGTAAGACTCTGATGCTTAAAATGTTTAGGGAGAAAGTGGAATACTGGTGTGTATTTTTTCTTTAAACTACCAATACCAGCCATATACAGTCTGTAACGTAGGGATTTCTATATGTCTTTATTTAGTGGTTACATTAGTGACAAAGGCTAAACTTTTAGCTTCAGTAACGCGTACGCCGTAAGGCATACATGTTTGTTTTGGGTTTTGCTTGTTCACATATCTCCCCTTTTTATAAAACGACATGGTTGAAAACTGTTCCAGAGCCACTGTTGTTTCATCAGTGAAAAGTACATCATGAAATGCCTCTCCCTGTTCAATCCACTGGAAAAAATAAAAGGAGCATAAAGCGTCTGATGGTCATAAACGATATTCATTTAGGAACAGCATCAGAGATATGTTTTTAACTGCACTGCATCGGAGAGAATACCATAGTGTGGTTTTTTTTTACTCCCTGGCGGAAACTGGCTTCCATAAGAATCAGTATGGCTCAGAGATTAAATAAAACTTCACTCACACCAAACAAATGTATATTTCTAAATATCACAACATGATCGAATTTAAGTCATTTTAATAACAATGAATAGTCACCTAGGCGTAACAATATAAACATTTATATTGATTTAAATCGCATTTAAATCGCCTTTATTTAAAACCCATAAATAAAGCTGATACTGTTTAGACTTTTAATTATTTAAAACTGTATTACAGCAGCACAATGCACAATGCAACGTAAATCGCTATCTTTGTCTTCTGTGTAATAATGTTCACCTCTCTGTCCAGCAAATTAACAATAGTAATAATAATGAACTTTATTGTATATGGTGCCTTTAAAGGTGGCTCCTCAAAGCACTTTACAGGTTAAAAACAATAACAACAATACTGTTAGGCTGGGCAAACGATTTTTTTTTTAAGAAATACAAAATGAGATATAATGATGTGTTCTGGCTTAGACATTAACGAAGAGCATAACACGTGGGCGGCGTAGCGGTCGGCTCTGGCTACTGTATACCGATACACTGCAAATACAACCCCCCTCTCTGCGGGAGTGCTGGCTGTGACGAATTAAACCGGTTTCACAGGTATTTTCAAAGTAGAAGGGGGCGAGATTTCCAGCGAAAGACACCTCCCCCCTTTAAAAACCCAGTAAGTACAGTACTTACTAGTTAAGAAAGCTAGGCTCCTCAATGAAATCGCTTTAACATGCTAATGCGTTGGTGTAACAGTCCGGGCGTGGCAAGCTTCTAATGTCAACCCGACTATGGCGAAAGGAACCCTTCTTTCATTGGAAGACAATGAACATATTCTAGCCCTAAATGAATTAATAGCAAACATGGTTTACATAAAAGACATTTTTCCAAGAAAGTTTAGCCTTTGTCACTAATGAAACCACTAAATAAAGACATAAATAGAGAAATCTTAAGATTTTTAAAATACATGACTTTGCAAACGCCAGCGGAGAGAGAGAACAGGGGAGGGATGTTGATTTTGCATAAGGGGCGGGGCTATGGAAATGAGGTCTATTTGGGAATGTGGAGTTACATGTTCTGGCTGTTTGTGAATTATCGTTGTTGAGTATGGAGTGTTGAGGTATTGATTTTGTGTAATGCTTTATGTTGAAAATTGAGGTGGATATTGTTTATAATAAAGAGGATAAACTGGGATGGGAGGAGGGTTTGGTTTTGCATAAGGGGCGGGATTATGATAATTGGAGGAATTTGAGAGAGTTTAATGGTTTGATATATTTGATTTTGTATTGTGGTTGTTATCTATGTTTTTGGTTGGTATTATGTTTATATGGTTGTTTTTGTTGGTTGGTCGTTATTATGGTTATTAATAATACGATCTATAGTGAAATCTGAGCCTAAATAAAAAGAAAAAGCATTTTCAGAGAGCAATTACGCTGTATTTATGTAGAATACAGTGGTGTGAAAAAGTGTTTGCCCCCTTCCTGATTTCTTATTTTTTTGCATGTTTGTCACACTGAAATGTTTGAGATCATCAAACAAATTGAAATATTAGACAAAGATAACACAAGTAAACATGAAATGCAGTTTTTAAATGAAGGTTTTTATTATTAAGGGAAAAAAAAAATCGAAACCTACATGGCCCTGTGTGAAAAAGTGATTGCCCCCTAAACCTAATAACTGGTTGGGCCACCCTTAGCAGCAACAACTGCAATCAAGCGTTTGCGATAACTGGCAATGAGTCTTTTACAGCGCTGTGGAGGAATTTTGGCCCACTCATCTTTGCAGAATTGTTGTAATTCAGCCACATTGCAGGGTTTTCGAGCCTTAACCGCTTTTTTAAGGTCATGCCACAACATCTCAATCGGATTCAGGTCAGGACTTTGACTAGGCCACTCCAAAGTCTTCATTTTGTTTTTCTTAAGCCATTCAGAGGTGGACTTGCTGGTGTGTTTTGGATCATTGTCCTGCTGCAGAACCCAAGTGCGCTTCAGCTTGAGGTCACGAACAGATGGCCGGACATTCTCCTTCAGGATTTTTTGGTAGACAGCAGAATTCATGGTTCCATTTACCACAGCAAGTCTTCCAGGTCCTGAAGCAGCAAAACAGCCCCAGACCATCACACTACCACCACCATATTTTACTGTTGGTATGATGTTCCTTTTCTGAAATGCTGTGTTACTTTTACGCCAGATGTAATGGGACACACCTTCCAAAAAGTTCAACTTTTGTCTTGTCAGTCCACAGAGTATTTTCCCAAAAGTCTTGGGGATCATCAAGATGTTTTCTGGCAAAACTGAGATGAGTCTTTATGTTCTTTTTGCTCAGCAGTGGTCTTTGTCTTGGAACTCTGCCATGCAGGCCATTTTTGCCCAGTCTCTTTCTTATGGTGGAATCATGAACACTGACCTTAACTGAGGCAAGTGGAGCCTGCAGTTCTTTGGATGTTGTTGTGGGGTTTTTTAGGTTTGGATTTTTTTTTCCCTTAATAATAAAAACCTTCATTTAAAAACTGCATTTTGTGTTTACTTGTGTTATCTTTGTCTAATATTTCAATTTGTTTGATGATCTGAAACATTTCAGTGTGACAAACATGCAAAAAAATAAGAAATCAGGAAGGGGGCAAACACTTTTTCACACCACTGTAAGTGATTAGGTTTATGAGCAATCTAATTACTTATTCGTTTAAAACGCTATATAAAATAAAGTTTATTATTAATTTGCTGGACAGAGTGGTGAACATTATTATGCATAAGACAAAGATAACGATCCTGATCAGTTTAGAAATCTGTGTACGCTGTAAAGTTTTTACTTCTTAATTAAACTTTTAAAATACACGTTTCGAATAGAAAGAAATCCTCTTCCTGGTACAGTATGTATAGCAAACCAGCACGTCTTTTTTCTCCAATCAGAGGGGTGTCAGATGGTGTCAGCCAATCACCATTCTGAAGCCCTACCATAATCTCTGATATGGGGAGACCCCAGAATTCTGTCCGATAGTTTATGTAGATAGATGATAGATACTTTTATTGATCCCGTGAGGGAAATAAAGTAAATCATTTTCATTTTAGGAAATTATTAAACGCTCGGTTAAAAGCAAAGGAGATTGTCTGTTATAGTGGACATAAAAACAAGAGTTCGCTGGCATTATATCCTAGAAGACACAGACCGGCGCCAGACCGGGAGAATGCCCGCAGCGTAAAAGAAAATGCCTGATGAACTAGGGATTGGACAGTTTTCAAGTGCTTGTACAATCGATGGAAATGTTCAAATAAATGTGCAAAAGAAATAAACAAAATAATCATTTATTTCTTTATCATATTGGCTAGCTAATGTCCTCTCTTTGCTAGTTAGTGGCTGTGTTTCTGCGTTGGGTAGCAACGGGTGACTGTTCTCAGCCAGAAGATGTAAACAGCTTAATTTTCATGTTAAATAATTTTTTTTAATTAAAATTCATTCTATACAGCAATCGCATATTTGGGTACCGTTTCATAAAACTTTCATGCTTAAAATGTTTAGGGAGAAATGGAAGACTGGTGTGTATTTTTTCTTTAAACTACCAAGACCAGCCATACACAGTACAGTTTATGTACATACAGTAATGTTTATGTTCCTAAATTAATATCGTTTATGACCTTGAGATGCGTTATGCTCCTCTTCTTTTTATGCTCAGCTACTAAAATTTCCCTTTAGTGGTAAAATTCCATATAAATATTCAAAACTAAGCGGATTAAAATGTGCACAGTAAAGACATTAAATGATTAAATCTTTTCACTACCAACCAATGCACCACGAGTGCCCCTGTCGGTCATTTTGGCCAGCCAATCACCTACCGCAGTGCCCTGCGGTGGCTTGTGGGTAGTTTACTGTACCGCGGGTTTGTACCGTGCATTTTAAATGGCTGCATCTGTAGTTTCAGAAAGCTGTTGCTAAAGTTCCTCATAAGCAATTCTCAAATTGCAGGTAGTAGGCATTCAGGCAAACATGAGTGTTTGTTTTGAGAACTGGTTATTAGATAGAAAACACATGGTAACAGCTAAGGGATGGATACTCAGATTTGGGTAATGTAATTAATGGAATACCACAGGAATCTGTAATAGGACCCTTACTTTTAATTTACATCAATAATAAACATTCTTAAAGTTTTCAGAAGATACTAATTTAGAAGAATTGGCAAACACTGTAAGAGCAGCAAATAAGGTAAAAAAAGATTAAGAAAAATTGAAGATTGGCAAGCACCTGCCAAACTGAGTTTAATGTAGACTAGTGGCAGGGTTTTACACACAGGTAGTAAAAACGTACACTATAAGCAGAGAGAGAGAGTCCCCCCTGAGGGGGCAATTTGTTTTACAGCACCAGTGTTGGTGTACAGATGAACAGAAAAAAAACAACAACAATATGCCGTGGATATAAAAAGTCTACACACACTTATTGAAATTGCAGGTTTTTGTGTTGTAAAGCCAGAAATCAAGATAAATCATGTCAGACATTTTCCATCTTTAATGTGACCTTGCAACCAACAATATTCAAGAGAAAAACAAATAGATAATCATTAGGAAAAATAATTGAAATTAAAAAACTACAACACCCTGGTTGCATAAGTGTGCATTGCAAGATTTCGGAGGAATAACAGTATTTTCCCAAAAAGAAATATAACTGGTGATTGTATCTGTCAGCTCATCAAGGTCAGAGCATGAATTCTTAAACATGTCCGAGACCGTGCACTCATAGCAATCCTGCAGTCACTGTATGGAGTCCTCGGTCCAGACTGGCACCACTCTGGGTTCGGATTTACCTCCCTTCAGGGCAGTTTTGAGGTCGGAATCAAATGCACTACATTGTGGTCAGATGATCCCAGGGGTGCTTTAAGAGCAGATTTGTATGTTTCCTTAATTGATCCATAACACAAATCCAATACCCTGTTACGCCTTGTAGGGCAGGTAACTATTGATGAAAATTGGTAAGTGTCTTCTGCAGGGAGCAGTAGTTAAAATCTCCAATGATGAAATTAGCTGCGTCGAGGAAGTTGTTTTGAAAGTGTTGGAACAGTCCACGCTGCCCTGATTGTGTTGGCTTTTGAGTGAATATACAGTAGACCACAGTTACAGAAATTTAAGGAAACTCATGGGAACTAAAATGAACATAATGAAACTGATCAAAGTTCGATGTCATGCTTACAAACACTTTCTCTCATGACCACGATGTTGCACCAACACTTACTGATGTATAAATAAACGCCTTCCGCCTTATGCCTTAGTGGTCCAAAGCTGTTGATTTCCAAATCGGTATCCATGTCCTTGTCTTTCAGCCATGTTTCTGTGAACACTAAAAGACAGGCATCTCTGTACTCTGACAGGAATTTCGCGTTGGCTTGTAGCTCGTTGATTTTACTCCTGAGTGATTGCAAGTTGGCCAGGATGATGGATGCTGTTAATTTTAACTTTTCTGCGTCTGTGACACACACCACCTTTCTTCCCCCTCTTTCTCGCTTGTGAAGACTTCTTATTGGTCATGTCAGAATGTGCGTTTTGATGTTTAAAGACCACATTATTTGAATGCTGGCACAGAAAGGGAAATTCACGACTGTAATGTATAATGCTTTGTTGGCCCGAGGCCAGCTCAGGAAAACTCTCCAGCCCAGCAAAAATAGGCCTGCAAATGTGAAAAACATCCTGATCAACATTGTTATAAATAAAACTGTTTATGTACTAACCATAAGTAAAAAACAAAAATTAAACATAATCTAAACACAAACACAAACAAAAACCGACAAGATGCAGCAGAGAAGTCACTGCTGCTGCTGGTCACAACAGTGCGCAGCGCCCAAGAAATACAAATGAGCTAGAAAAGGCTACTTATGAAAAAGGCTTAGGTGGGTTTGATGATGTCATTTAGATGTTCTACATAATGTGCCAAAGTAATTACAAAGGGAAACAGAATTCTAGCATAAATATTGTAGAGTTTAAATCAAGGGATGTTAAAGTTGTATAACATTCTGATTTCTTCAGAATGAGCAATGAAACACAAATCAGAGGATACAAGTGGAAACTACGCACCTCATCTCATTTATAGGCTTTGTTATGTTCTAAGGTGTTTGTTAAAAGTAAAATAATAATTGTTTATAGCAGGATCCACCTTTTTGTTACTGCATGTGCAATATGTTTAATGATAAACTATTTTCAATCAATCCATATTTAACTGCTTTATCCAATTCAGGGTTGCGGAGAACAAAAGTCTATCGCAGCGAGCAATAGACACAATGCGGTATATACAATTGAGAGAAAAAGATTGTGAACCCTTTGGAATCATTTGTATTCCTGCACTAATTGCTCCTAAAGTGTGATCTGATCTTGATCCGGGTCATAATAATAGATAAACACAATATAATTAAACAAACAATTAACAAATTTTGTTACTATATGGAACACAAACACAGTAGTTGAACCTCTAAGATAATGACCTCTATTAAAGGAGATAATTGAAGTCATGATTTCCATTCAATGAGATGACATTCAGGTGTGAGTTTGAGGTTTAGGTGCCCTAAAAAAAAACACTATGTTTGGTTACCAACAGAGTCTGCTGTTCACAGCATAGCTTTGTTGCAGTGAAACATCCCCCAAACAAAAGAGGTTTTAGTGGACCTCAGAAGCAGAGTTATCAATGATATAACAATGCTGTTATCAGGCTAGAAATGGTTACAAAGCAAGATACAGTGCTACAGGTCCACTAGGCATCTCTTTCACTGGCTAACCACTGCTCTCCAAAAAAAAAACATTGCCATGGGTGGCCATTTCATGTCAAGTTGTCAAGTTTGCCAAAGACCAGCTGGATGTTTGGCAACATTATATCAATAATGGTCTGTAGACAGATAATGCAAAAGTGGAACTTCTTGGCATAAATTTGCAATGTTTAGGAAAGGAGGACAATTCATACATACTGCATACCTAAAAACACAAACACAAAAAAACTCCTCCCAACCGTGAAGCACAGTGGAGGGACCGTCATGTTTTGGGCTGCTTTACTGCCTCAAGACACAGATGGATTGCAACTATTGAGGGAACAATGAATTTCAAGTTGTATCAGCAAATTGTGCAAGAGAATGTCAGAGTATGTGTCCATCATTTGAAGCTTAATAGAAGCTGAGTCATGCAGCATGACAATGATCCTAAACATAGGAGTAAATCTACTACAGAATGGTTTAAACAAAGGAAGTTTTGCATTTTGGAATGGCCGAGTGAGATCCCTGACTATATCCTAATTGAAGTGCTGCGGCATGACCTGAGGCAAGCTGTTCATGCAAAACATCCCAAAAATATAAATTGAAAAACATTTGTAAAGAGGAGTGGTCCGTAATTACCCCCAAACCGATGTGAATGACTGTTCAGCAGCTACAGGAAATGTTTGGTTGAAGTCATTGCTGCTAAAAGAGGTTCCACAAGTTTCTAAAACTAAAGGTTCACATACGTTTTCCAGCATAGACAGTGGATGTTTAAACAATATGTTCAATATAAACATGAAAAAAGTTTTCTGTTTGTTATTTGTTTAATTAGATTGTGTTTATTAGTATGACAGAGGTGAAGATCAGATTACATTTTAGACAAATAACTGCATGAATACAGTTAATTCCAACGGTTCACAATTTTTCTTACCACTGTATCCTGTACTGGTCATCAATCCATCACAGAGCAGAGACAGATATAGGTAAACCACGCACACCAGAGCCCATTTTCCCAGAAGCCAATTAACCTAACAGTATGTCTTTGTACTGTGGGAGGAATCCCATATAAATATGGAAAGACCATAAAAACTCAATGCAGATTTCTAAGCTTTTGCCAAAGTTCCTCATAAGCAATTCTCAAATTGCAGGTAGTAGGTAGTAGGTAGTAGGGGAATATGAGTGGTTTTTATTGATAACTGGTTACCACACAGAATTGAAAGTTGGAAACATACAATAGGTAGGCACAGGTACAGTCCAGAATTGAACGTAGGGGTCCAATAATGGAAACATTGATGGAAAAATCAAATCAATTTTCATGTTACAAGATCTAAATTCAGAGAGGCATTTCTTTGAAAAAATAGATTTCTCTATTCAATCAATCCATATTTATAATGTAATTTATTATTAGCATTGTATTAACAATAGTAGAGAAAGATCTTGGGCTGGTGCTATTATTCATCATGAAGTTCATCACTGACCTGGACACTTCCCAAATGATTGTTTTCACCAAGCTTCCATTAAATTGTATGCCCATCTCCCCATGTATTTTATGTACATGGTTAATAAAGAAACAACATTTACAATTCCCTCCTGTTTCATCACTGTGGGCAGCATAGTGGACTTTCTCCAGGACTAGCAGGAAGGAACAGGTAGTTTCAAATCAGTCTCTCATTTGTTCTTCTCCATCATTCCTCCAACTCATCCAAGGTTTTGTATTCATCTTCCCCATCAACAGGCTAGGGGCTGACAGGTTCTCAGGTGTAGTGGACTATTTCATTTCCCATCCGTTAATTGCCCTCTGGCTCTTTGGGTTTAGAGTTTGATTACGCTTCTTCCTCCACTCACAAGACCTTGAAGAGGTTTTCCAGCCATTCCTTTCCCTTTTCTCTGGCTGGCTTCACTCTGGTGCACTTTTCTCCCTTTTTCATGTATTATTTAGTAGGAGGTTTGCCCATTCCCTTTCTCCCCTTCCCTTTGGACCTGGTTCCAGGCTGGGGATTGGTAGCTTGTCTTGCTCTGTGCCTTTTGCCTGGGCTGGATATTTTGCCTTTGTCTGACTCACCCTTTCTCTCTGTTTGGATGAGGTCTCTGGTTTCCCACTTGCCACAGCAAAGACCTGAGTGTAGGAAGGATTTTGTCCTTCCCTGCAGCTTTTAGGTTGATGTCCATTTATGTCACAACCATTGTATTTCTGTCATGTTTTGCCATTTCTAGTGGCATGGCCCTTCTCTCTGCAGTCTCTCCAAGGGCCCTTTGTACATGCTCTGTCCATGTGACCAAGGCCCTGCATCTGCAGAATTCTGGCAGATATCTGTATAACAGGAACTCTTCGTTATGTCCTATTCTGAAAGTTGCTGGAGTGTGGTGAATACTTTTAAACCCCTTGAGGTCCTTCCTCATGAGGACCTTGTATTGGTGCTTTCCAGTCTAGATTCTATATTTGCACCTCACCTCCCAGGGTTCAGAGATCACGTACATGTGCTGATTGAGGAATGTCATGAAAGCCTCTACATAAGGTTTGTACATGGATGGTACATTTTTTTTCCTTACAAAGTGTTTCTGCCCTGAAATCCACAAGCGGAGGTCTGGCCTCTCTCTCCTTGCACTTCTGTTGTAGGGCCTTCTGGTAGCTCTCCTTCATTAAAACAGCCAGGTCGATGAAGAAAAGAGGATATAACGTGGAAGCAGTCCGGGGTGGAAGTGTTCCCTCTTGGGAGGAGAAGCTAACTCAAGCCCCACACTGGCAGGTGGTCGAGGGAATAAAAACAAGCAGGTGCGGGCGAAGCTCCAAGAATTCTAACAGCAACGGATATAAAGAAGTATTTTTAAATCGCTTGATATGTGAGCCTTTTTATGACAAAAAGAGAATGACTTTTCTTTTTTGGTAATGATAAAGGACCTAACGTTAGTGTAAAACAAATTATTTAATGTTAAATATTTAAGTTAATTAACAAATTATAAAAGAATGTGCATAACAATCATATTTGGAAAATAGAAAAGACGTTTAATATGATTACAAACTGCGATGTTGCTCAAACATGATAGACCTGCTGTAAAACAATGACTTTGCAAACTGACCTGGAAGGCAGAGTTTGATTTTTCGCAGAGCAAGACGGAGTGGGGGAGCTAATTCATCTGCTCGTGTTAGAGAGCGGCCCCCACAGGATGTGAGACTTTCCCCTCCCTTCCTGTAACTGTTTTAGGAAGCAAGCAGGTCATTGTTTGAGCCCATCAATGGAAGTCATTTATTTTGAAATTGTTTTTTGTTATTAATATGTCCAAGTTGCCAGCATCTGCATCTTACCGTTGTGTTGAAAATGTGTGGAAATTTTAAAGTAGTGACTTTAAATGTTAATGGGCTAAATAACCCAGTTTAGAGGAGTAAGGTATAAGCTAAAATGCAACAGGAGAAAATACATATTATATTCTTACAAGAAACAGACCTTTTGAGTGCCGATCATGAGAAGCTGAAAAAGTATGGATATACTGTAGACTATAGCTGATTTCGAAATGGTCATAAAAGGTGGTATCTATTTTAATAGCTACTGTAAGTCTCTGAACTTTGAACCCTTAAAAGAAATTAAGGATAAAGAGGGTCGATATATTTTAGTTCAGGGGAGATTGGAGCTTAATGTAGTAACCTTATTTAATGTATATGCACCCTCTGGAAGTAATAGGGATTTCATAATGATACTCTCTGACCTTCTGGCTTCTGAAACTCAGGGGACACTTATTTGTAGCGGGGATTTCAACATGGTACTTAATCATAAATTAGATTCAACTAACCCTAAGAGAAACCAAACTTCACACGCAGCACTGCTGAAGAAAACATTTGCCCAAGCAATTAGGCAGGAGCAGGACATAAAGGGGATCCTTATGAAAGGAACAGAGCATAAGGTAGCCCTTTATGCTGATGATGTTCTGGTATATCTAAGGGATCCAGATATCTCCATTCCTAATACATTTAATCTCTTTAAGAGATATGGCCAGTACTCAGGATATAAACAAAATGTACAAAAAACACAGATCCTATCTTAAGTTATACCCCAACAATAGAGCTTAAGCAAAGGTTTAACTTTAATTGGAGTTTAAATATAATAAAGTATTTAGGCATATGGATAACAAAAGACCCAGCAAAACTATATGAAATAAATTATAATCCAGCTATTAACAATATCAAAGATGATTTGAGATGCTGGTCTTTCTAGACTTTCATGCAAGAATTGAAACCATAAAAATGAATATAGTTCCAAGATTATTATAGTTCAATCTTTATTTGTTGATATCCCCCCACAAACAATTTATAGAATGGGATAAGCAAATTTATTGTTTCATTTGGAATGGAAAGAAGCCAAGAATAAGATATGCTACATTACAACTAAATAAAGACAGGGGAGGGATCTCAAAGACTATTATTATGCAGCACAACTCAAGCCTCTGGTCTGTTGCTGTGATGATAAAATGATAGCCAAGTGGTAAGACATAGAGACTAGATAAAAAAATAATCCAGTCCAAGCTATTATTGGCGATTGACCCAGATTTCAATATGATCAATTAGATTCCTTAAGATAAGATAAGATCACTTTATTGGCCATATACAAGTTCTTGTATTAGAAATTTGTCTTCTCACATACCCCAACTTGCTCTCCATGAGACACACAGACCAGGAGAGAAGCTTGCGGTCAGAGCTCAGGGTCAGCCATTTATATGGTGCCTCTGGAGCAGTTAGGGTTAAGAGCCTTGCTCAGGGGCCTATCAGAGTAGGATTCCTTTGCCAGCCACAGGATATGAACTGGCAACCTTCCAGCCAATCGCAGATCCATAGCCACAGAGCCACAGCACTGCCCAGACAGCATTTGCATGGAAGATTTGTTTAAAATTGTTAAAAAATTAAGATTAGAAAAACAAATGAGGGTACTGAGGTGGTTTGCTTATGATTCAGCATTTTTGCCAGGTATACTTCATCAAAGATTTAATCAGTGGGCTCATAGAGGAATTACCTCATTCTGTACAATAATGGAAAAGAGGAATCTATTAAATTTCAAATTCTTAAAGATAAATATGGTTTGGTAAACCAGAACTTTTTCCAATACTTACAGATGTGTCAGTACTTTTTAAAAGAGATCAAGGAATATGATTCAAATGTTCAACTAAATTAAGTAATACAGATCATTATCCAGGCTTACAATAAAGGCACCAGTAAAACAGTATCAACACTATATCAGGGTATAATGATTTCTAGAAAAGAAGTGACAAGATTATATTAAGACAAAATGGGAAGAAGAATTAAATATTGCAATATTAAAGAGAAATTAGAGAATATGTGTAAAATAATGCACTTCCACAAACTCAAAAAGATGGTGGGAATTAAACTCGATTCTTCATAACCCAAAAAATAAAATTGTCTCGGCTTGGTTTGCCAAAACCATGTTGGAGAGATTGTGGTAATAGAGACACAGGACATTCCCAGTACAAATGCAGCCATTCAAAATGCACGGTACAGACACGTACCGCGGATAATTGGCTACGTCCTTGCGCATCGTGACGCGCGATGATGCAAAATACCCCGGTATGTGATTGGTTGACTGACAGGGGCACTCGTGGAGCATTGGTCGGTCGTAGAAAGATTTAAATGTCTTTACTGTGCCCGTTTTAGTATTGAATATTTATATGGAATTTTACCACTGAAGGGAAATCTTAGTAGCTGAGCATAAAAAGAATAGGAGCATACTGTAACGCGTGTGAAGGCCATAAACGATGTTAATTTTGGAACATAAACATACAGTATATGGCTGGTCTTGGTACTTTAAAGAAAAAATACACACCAGTATTCCATTTCTCCCTAAACATTTTAAGCATCAAAGTCTTTAACTAACATGTGAAATAGCGTGTAAAAAAGTGGTAGTTTTAAGCTTCTCTGCTAATATAATATGGAATCGCGTATCTAAAGAAATTAATAACGATATAATTATATTTGTGTACTGCGACAGGGCTGTGTAGGGCTGTTTCACCTCCCCTCATGTGACTTCCCAGGTAGTGTGCTGGTCTACATGCCGGACTAGTAACCCACCTGTTGTGTGTTCAAATCCAGCCGGTGTTGTGACTTTTCTTTTAACAAACATTTCTTTGAAAAAATAGAATAGCAATATTATGGACAATTAATTGACTTTTTATATTTCTAAATATCACAACATGATCGAATTTAAGTCATTTTTAATAACAATGAATAGTCACCTTCTTTCCTTCTGACAACTGTCCCTGCTTCTATCGTGTGTGTGTGTGTGTGTGTGTGTGTGTGTGTGTCCGTGTGTCCGTCCCTTTAGATCTCCCTTCAGATTTAAAAGGATTTAAAAGGTTATTAATCATATCTTCGGTGTCGCATCTTCCCAGTGTAGCTCATCTTTTGCTGCCTGGTAAACTATCACAAAGCTTTAGAGAACTTAACATTTCTATTATCAACAAATTGTAGATACGACATTTACATTGGCATTATTAATTTTTCACTTGGGTGTATGGAGGATTGTCAGCTGTCAATGAGAATAGACCCCCCTCTTAGGCTGCGCAAACGATCTTTTAAATTTTTATAGAGAAATGGAGGCTGTACAGTATGCGTTACAATATAAACATTTATATTGATTTAAATCGCGTTTTGATTTAAATCTCAAACGCGTGTTTAATTATATGTGTTTTTTGATTCACAATCAGACAAATGCAATATAAATTGATATCTTTGTCTTCCAAGTATCTTAATAAACTTTCAGCATAGCTTTCTCCCCGTTTAGATTTATTTTTCTTGGGATTTTGGGATCAAACATGGAAAGATTAGATTGTAATCGTTTTTATTTTTTAAATACATTTTAGAAAAGTGTAATCTATACTAAAAAACTGTACACCACCTGCTATATAGATACATATTGTAATACTTTCGGGTTCGGATAGGACGGACAAAAGAACTCAGACTTGCGGAGTTTTTTTTCTATTTTTCTTCTTTGTCACCACCTGCCAGCTCGGCTCTCCCGCGCCCCCAACCAGAGACAGACAGCCCCCGCCTGCCAACAGCGCGAGCCAACACACCGCCCGCGCCCGAGAGAGAGAGAGAGAGAGAGAGAGGAGAGAGAGAGAGAGTAACATCCAGGGGTGCAGAAGCAGGGAACTATTTACAAGGAAAACGGATACCTCCCCAGACTGTATGCCTGCTTCACTGTGGGACAGCCGCACTGGTCAGTGGCCTTCCTAAACCCCGCCCTGACCACTTTCACTCCTGTCCTGCCCCTCACCACGCACCCCAGCCGGGCGCTCTTCGGTCTCTGCCTGGGGCGAATGCGCTACAATATGTTTAGGTATTTAGATATTTAGACCCGGCGCGGCACCGAGAGAGCGTCTGCTTTTATAACTTAGTTTTTAAAATTAGTCAAGCAATATGAAGTATCTCTTTTTACTTTTAAGTCCCTTAATTATCATTAAGCACAGCTTTCTCACCACTTAGACTACTTTTTGATACCATCCTTAGATAAAGCAGAAACTTGTTGTACTTTCTAATGACATACAAGTGGGAAGATTACAGATTTTAATTGTCTTTAATTTTGTTACGTTATACATTTTAGAAACGTTTCATCTATACAAACACCACAAAACTATTCTCGATTGTATTTCTGAATGTTATGTTACACTTAGTTCACTGTTTTAAATACATCTAATTAAGAAAGTTAGGTGTTAGCATAAACTATTAGTAATCAATAATATTGAATTTAGCACTGTAATAAGTTGTTGCACTTTCTCCCGCATCTTGTAAAAATATATTTTCATTGTTCAAATATACATTAAATCTGACTATCATATAGTAAGTTAAATACAAAACTAAAGAAAAAAAAGGGTAAAATATAATTCAAAATAATTTGCTAACAATGTTAACTGTTTATAAATAATAAAATGTATTAACCAAGGAGTAGGATGGCACAGTTGTTAGTATGCTTTTTGTTTTGTTTCTTTTTCATAAATACAACAGTAGTACCTGATGTCTCAGTGGCTTTCAAAATTAAATTATGCATGCAAACCTGTGAACTAGAAAGATAACTAAAATATCCATCCATTTCAAATGGTGGCGAGGTGGTTAGCATTGCTATCTTGCAGCACTGGGGTCCTAGGCTCAATTCCTGCCGTCCTGTGTGTGTGGGGTTTGCATGTTCTCTCTGGGTTACATGGTTTTTCTCCATATGTGTGATATGACTCCCTCTCGCACTCCAAAATATACTGGTAGGTTAATTGGTTTATGGGAAAAGTGGCCCTGGTGTGTGTGTGTTTGTGTCTGTCTGTCCTGTGATGGACTGGCACTATGTCCAGGGTGTATTCTGCCTTGTGTCCGTTGCTTACTGGGATAGGCTCCAAATCCTCTGTACTGGATAAAGAGATTAGAAAATGGATGGAAGTAAAGGCACTGTGTGGATGGAACTATACACAGTGTTAGAAACCCACTATGAAATGGCCCCATTCCTTCAATTAATGTGCATCCAACACACAGTTCAATGCTAGCAACTACACAAAATCTAAAATACAATCCTCATTTCAGTATCTGTGTAAACATACAGTCTGTTAACTTCATCATCTTTATCAAAAGTATGCCTAACCCCATTAGGAAGTGTTCTTATTATCAGTGTATTCCTCAACTTTCCCAAAATGATCTAATAGTTCATTTTAAAGGGAACTAGAGAAACTAGGAACTAGAGAAATCAAGAAAGGCTTTTTTTTTCTAGAATTAATAAATGCACATCCTGTTCCTATCAGGTTTCAAGTCAACTTTAAAATCCTCATCCTCATTCAGTACCTACTGTAGATCACTGGCTTCAAACAGGCTGGGGGTGCAATGGAGGGGAACCTGGAGATGGCCAATGAGTTGAACCAGTTTTTTAACAGGTTTGATTCAGGGTCCTCTGTGGCTCGATACCCATCCCCCCACAGCCACACACTCCCTAACCCTTCACAGCTGCGACTGCCCAACACCTCCTCTATCCCCCCACAACCATGGCCGCCTAAGCTACAACCCCCGACAGCTACTCACCCCCCCATCCCCCACAGCTGCCACTCTCCAACTCCTCCGCCATTAACACCTGCAGCACTGAAAGCGCTATGAGCACCATCCCCCAGGCCAGGCAGACCATCACGGCTGACCAGGTGAAGAGGGAGCTGAAGAGGCTACACCAGGGTAAGGCCACAGGACCAGACGACATCTGTCCCAGAGTTCTGAGGGCTTGTGCTGATCAGCTGAGTGGAGTGCTCCAGCGACTGTTCAACCTGAGCCTGCGCTTGGAGAAAGTCCCTGTGCTCTGGAAGACATCATGCCTGGTCCTGCTACCAAAGAAAGGGCGCCCCTCTGTCCCTGTTAGGATTCTTGCTGTCATATTCTGAACATATTGAATATTGCTCAGTGTGGATTTACAGATGCAGCCATTCAAAACAAGCGGGCGATACCGCATTATTTTGCGGTGCGCTTTACGCAGTCTACCGCGAGTTTCCGTAAATTCTCCTATAATACCGCAAGAAAAATAATAGTATCCGGAATTTCCGCAAGGTGGAGCTAATAAAGCTCAACCTCTCATGTTTGAGCTGTCGCCATCAAAGTCTTTAACGAAGATATTACTAATAGTATTAATAATGAATGACCTTGGACAAGCTGTAAGTGTAAACTCAAAGTATTGCCCTGGTCAACATTCTTTTTTTCATTGACCGTCTTTGTAAAAGTAACACCACAGCATTTCGCAATCACGCATTTGTTTCCAATCATGCAAAGTACAGTAATTTTTGAGAATCGATTCACCATGCCTTTCACATGCTCATAAAAGAGATTGATTTAGGAACATAAACATATTACTGTATGCAAACTGTACTGTATACACAATGTATATGTATATTTAATGTCTTTACTGCGCCCGTTTAACTATTGAATATTTATATGGAATTTTACCACTGAAGGGAAATCTTAGTAGCTGAGCATAAAAAGAATAGGAGCATACTGTAACGCGTGTGAAGGCCATAAACGATATTAATTTTGGAACTTAAACATACAGTATATGGCTGGTCTCGGTACTTTAAAGAAAACATACACACCAGTATTCCATTTCTCCCTAAACATTTTAAGCATCGAAGTCTTTAACAAACGTGATACAAGCATACTTTTAGAATTTGATTAAAAGGGAATATAATATGGAATTGCGTATCTAAAGAAATTAATCACGATATAATTATATTCATGTACCGCAACACAAGAATAGTACACGCTGTACATTGTCTGTTGATAATGTTTCTGTAATGCTTTTTCAGCATTCTCCATGTGACCTTGCCAGTGGTGCTGTGGGTTAGGTTCCTGACTCCCATGTCACATGCTCTGTGCTTGAATCCTGGTGGAGCCTTGACTTCTTTTTTTAACAAACATTTCTTTGAAAAAATAAAACGTTTCCCTGGGTCAGAGATTAAATAAAACCTTGCTCGCACCAAACAAATTTATATTTCTAAATATCACAACATGATCGAATTTAAGTCATTTTAATAACAAAGAATAGTCACCTATGCGTTACAATATAAACATTTATATTGATTTAAATCGCGTTCTGATTTAAATCGCAAACGCGGGATTAAATATATGTGTTTTTTGATTCACAATCAGACAAATGCAACATAAATTGATATCTTTGTCTTCCAAGTATCTTAATAAACTTTCAGCATAGCTTTCTCCCCGTTTAGATTTATTTTTCTTGGGATCTTGGGATCAAACGTAGAAAGACTAGATTGTAATCGTTTTTATTTTTTAAATACATTTTAGAAAAGTGTAATCTATACTAAAAAGCTGTACACCACCTGCTATAAAGATACATATTGTAATACTTTCGGGTTCAGATAGGACAGACACAGGAACTCAGACTTGTGGAGTTAAAGCAAGTTAAAGCCTTGATTTTATATATCACCTTTAAAAGTGGCATCTCAAAGCAAAGTAAATACCCAACACTGATTGTACCCATCTGTCATGCTAATAAAGCACCTTGAATTGAATTGAATTGAGAGAGAGAGGGGGGGAGGGCGAGCGAGAGAGCACAGCCAGGACAGACAGGCAAATAAGATACACTCCACAGACATTCACAACAGCGACATATCATAAATCGTTTGCACATATAATTAAATTATTAGTAGTTTTTCAGGAAGTTAAAAAAACACTTGAATTACTTATCCAGTCTCTCGAAATAAAATTATTTTTCAAGCAATGCAACTAACGTCGGGCAACGTGTTTTTTTAATCCAACATTGACAGCCACATCTTAAATCTTGTCAGTCAGCTCTTTTTTCTCTATTTGAATTGTGGCGATTCAAACAACCTGGGATAACAAGTGGTCTCAAAGTCACCGAGCTCACAGAGCTTCAACAACAGATGACAATTCCCTTAGTTCTTCCTTAGTCTTCCTGAAATCATCAGATTATGAGTGAATAAAAGCATTTTATTAAAAACACGTTTGCGTTTGTTTGGGAGCTATATTATGTATTTTTCATATGTAAGATATAATGATGTGTTCCTGCTTACACATCGCACGACTTTAAAAGCTAGAAAAACAGGTTTCGATTCACATTATCTGGCGAGGCTTGTTTTGTCAAAGGACAGCACAAAAAAACAGACAATACACAGGGGGGGGAGGGCAAGCGAGAGAGAGAGTTTTTTGCCCTCTGTCAAAAAACCCCAAATCACCCGGGGCAGAGACTCTGGGGTGATCATTGTGTGGTACAGAGCGGAGCTCAGTCACTCCAAACAAGTAGTAAAGAGAGAAGAGTCAACAATTGATTTAAGGACGATCTGTCAAAGTGCAATGAAATACAGTATTGTTGTTGTTGTTGTTATTGTTGTTTTTATCCTGTAAAGCATTTTGAGAAGCCACCTATAAAGGCAATATATAAAAGCGCTGATTCTTATGGAATGTGTTTACTTTATTCTTTTTTTCAGCATGGAATAAACCTATTACTTGATTCTTATGGATGCCCGGGGATTCAAAAAAAAATATTTTTTTTAATCGCATATCTAAGGAAATAGCAGTATGTAGCGGCGAGGCTTAATAATAAGGCAGAATTAAGTGTTTCTGAGCTTCCCAAATGAGGCCCCATTTCTCTGTTCATCTCTGTGGAGCAGCCACAGAGAGACCATTAGTGCAGGGTGATTTAAGGTTTCCTAGGACAGCTCCCAAAGGGGGATGCACTTAGCTAAGTCAGGCTATCATGATCAATGGTCATCCACTGGCGCCTATCAGTCTAGGGAGTGCCGGATGGACATCTGGACTGCATTACTAAGTGTCAGGACTAAGTGACTCATATCTCACCTTGATCAACCAATCAGGGACTGGTAGGGCTGAGTAACCCACGTGGGACTCTGATGCCCATGGAACTTTCAGCCAATGAATGAGCTGAAGTTCCTCCAGGTAAAAACAGGCAACACAGAGAGCCTGAGAGATTCAGATTCAGAAGGGGAGATTCAGATTCGGGAGATTCAGTAAGATTCTGGAGAGGATTCTGTGGACTGTTCTAAAGGGAATTCAAAGGAGAATTCCAGGGCAGGACGGCCCAGGAGCAGAAGGCTCCCAAGGGCAGGACATTCTCGCAGCGCGCCTCCTGACCATCCCGAGACTCAGCCCGGACAACCACGGAACGGCCAGTGTGTCCGAGTGCCAGAACTTTCCTTTGTTCTAAGAGTCTAGAGTGGAGGTTGCCAGAGAATAACCAGAGGATCCACCCGAGGTTAGCACCAGCAGCAGGCCTCGTGAACAGGTCAGAACTGTGGACAGCTGAATCACTATTCAGAACTAGCTCTTCATCAGGAACGAACCGGTCCTCTTCCTGACTTGCTGGGATCCACAGTCATCTTTTCTCCTGTGCACAAACTTTGCTAGTTAAAGCCAACACTAACTAGCCGGACAGTGAGCATCAGCAGTGCACCGTCGCAAGCCGCACAGCACAGCCTGGCACACAGCCAGAGAGCGCGGATTGGACAGCAACAGCCTGCAACTGTTTCTTTGTGCCCGCTGGAGATCTGAATCCCCAGAGATTGGATGAGTATTCAACTTCAATGCATTACAGCTCGAGAATTCAATTGTTATCCCAACCAGTTGATATCAATTTAATTCCTAAGAGTAATGTACTTGTTTTGAGTATCTAATGTAGAAGTTATAACCAAGTTCATTTACGAAACGGTCTAAATGAATGATATACTGAACGTATGTCCTCTTGATATGTGTAACTCTTCGTAACTGATTGAATATATACCTTTTGTATTCTGATAACCCTCACGATAAGATCTGTTAGGTTTATATGCATATTCTATGTATTAATAAATGTATTCTCGTGTATTAGTACCTGTGTGTGTGCGTTGTTTGAGTTATGTCGCATGGTTGGATTCTAAAGCCATCAAAAGAATCAACTTTGTGATTTACTGCTACAATTGATAATTGTCTCAGTAAATGCCCAAACCCTACAGAACTGGTGCCTTCAGAGAGCCACAACGTTACATATTTGGCGTCCCTGAACGGCTATGAAACACTACAAGTATAACCTTGTTCATGCACAAACAGTGGCATGTTACATTATTAATTTGGGTGTCTCCTCTTGCCAGAAAGCTCTAAATTGCATTTTGAGTGCGGTTTTTGACTTTTTTTAAATTGCAACCCATAAATAAAGCTGATACTGTTTAGACTTTTAATTATTTTAAACTGTATTACAGCAGCACAATGCACAATGCAACGTAAATCGCTATCTTTGTCTTCTGCGTAATGTTCACCTCTCTGTCCAGTAAATTAACAATAATAATAATAATGAACTTTATTGTATATGGCGTCTTTAAAGGTGGCTCCTCAAAGCGCTTTACAGGATAAAAACAATAACAACAATAGTGTTAGGCTGGGCAAACGATCTTTTTTTTAAATAGAAGTACAAAATGAGATATAATGATGTGTTGCAGCTTAGACATTAACGAGTACAACCCCCCTCTCTGCGGGAGTGCTGGCTGTGACAAATTAAACCGGTTTCACAGGTATTTTCAAAGTAGAAGGGGGCAAGATTTCCAGCGAAAGACACCTCCCCCCCTCCAAAATCCAGTAAGTACAGTACTTACAAGTTAAGAAAGCTAGGCTCCTCAATGAAATCGCTTTAACATGCTAATGCGTTGGTGTAACAGTCCGGGCGTGGCAAGCTTCTAATGTCAACCCGACTACGGCGAAAGGAACCCTTCTTTCATTGGAAGACAATGAACATATTCTAGCCCTAAATGAATTAATAGCAAACATGGTTTACATAAAAGACATTTTTCCAAGAAAGTTTAGCCTTTGTCACTATTGAAACCACTAAATAAAGACATAAATATAGAAATCTTAAGATTTTTAAAATACATGACTTTGCTAAAATTTATTTAAAAATAAAAACAATTACAAACGCCAGCGGAGAGAGAGAACAGGGGAGGGATGTTGGTTTTGCATAAGGGGCGGGGCTATGGAAATGAGGTTTATTTGGGAATGTGGAGTTATATGTTCTGGCTGTTTGTGAATTATCGTTGTCGAGTATAGAGTGTTGAGGTATTGATTTTGTGTAATGCTTTATGTTGAAAATTGAGCTGGATTTTGTTTATGATAAAGAGGATAAACTGGGATGGGAGGAGGGTTTGGTTTTGCATAAGGGGCGGGATTATGATAATTGGAGGAATTTGGGAGAGTTTCCCGGCTATTTTTGGTTTGTATTACGAATAATTCGTACAAGATATTGAGATTTGTTGTTGTTTTGTTGAGATTTAACTCCGCAAGTCTGAGTTCTTGTGTCCGTCCTATCCGAGCCCGAAAGTATTACAATATTTATCTTTATAGCAGGTGGTGTACAGCTTTTTAGTATAGATTACACTTTTCTAAAATGTATTTAAAAAATAAAAACGATTACAATCTAATCTTTCCACGTTTGATCCTAAGATCCCAAGAAAAATAAATCTAAATGTGGAGAAAGCTATGCTGAAAGTTTATTAAGATACTTAGAAGATAAAGATATCAATTTATGTTACATTTGTCTGATTGTGAATCAAAAAACATATATTTAAACACATGTTTGCGATTTAAATTAAAACGTGATTTAAATCAATATAAATGTTTATATTTAATGCATAGGTGACTATTCATTGTTATTAAAATGACTTAAATTCGATCATGTTGTGATATTTAGAAATATAAAAGTCAATTAATTGTCCATAATATTGCTATTCTATTTTTTCAAAGAAATGTCGCACTACACGAATATAATCATATCGTTTTTAATTTCTTTAGATGCGCGATTCCATATTATATTCCCTTTTAATCAAATTCTAAAAGTATGCTTGTTGACTCCGGTATCACGTTAGTTAAAGACTTCGATGCTTAAAATGTTTAGGGAGAAATGGAATACTGGTGTGTATGTTTTATTTAAAGTACCGAGACCAGCCATATACTGTATGTTTATGTTCCAAAATTAATATCGTTTATTGCCTTCACACGCGTTACAGTATGCTCCTATTCTTTTTATGCTTAGCTACTAAGATATCCCTTCAGTGGTAAAATTCCATATAAATATTCAATGCTAAAACGGGCACAGTAAAGACATTTACTCTAAATCTTACTATGACCGACCAACGGACCACGAGTGCCCCTGTCGGTCAACCAATCACGTACCGCGGTATTTTGCGCCATTGTGCGTCACGATACGCGACGCCATAGCCAATTACCTCCGGTACATGTCTGTACCGCGCACTTTGAATGGCTGCATCTGTAATTTCCCCAGTGAACAGGATGTGCATTTATTAACTCTAGAAAAAAAAGCCTTTCTTGATTTCTCTAGTTCCTAGTTTCTCTAGTTCCCTTTAAAATAAACTATTATTCCACAATGCAGAGTATTACATGGCCAGTATTTACATATGATATTTGTGATTTAAAGAAATTAACACAAGCAGCTTTTGGAGATTTAAGTGTTGGCTGAATAATTGCAGGATAAAAGACTAGAGATGTTGGTAAGAAAAAGATCATTTTGGGAAAGTTGAGGAATACACTGATAATAAGAACACTTCCTAATGGGGTTAGGCATACTTTTAATAAAGATGATGAAGTTAACAGACTGTATGTTTACACAGATACTGAAATGAGGATTGTATTTTAGATTTTGTGTAGTTGCTAGCATTGAACTGTGTGTTGGATGCACATTAATTGAAGGAATGGGGCCATTTCATAGTGGGTTTCTAACACTGTGTATAGTTCCATCCACACAGTGCCTTTACTTCCATCCATTTTCTAATCTCTTTATCCAGTACAGAGGATTTGGAGCCTATCCCAGTAAGCAACGGACACAAGGCAGAATACACCCTGGACATAGTGCCAGTCCATCACAGGACAGACAGACACAAACACACACACACCAGGGCCACTTTTCCCATAAACCAATTAACCTACCAGTATATTTTGGAGTGCGAGAGGGAGTCATATCACACATATGGAGAAAAACCATGTAACCCAGAGAGAACATGCAAACCCCACACACACAGGACGGCAGGAATTGAACCTAGGACCCCAGTGCTGCAAGATAGCAATTCTAACCACCTCGCCACCATTTGAAATGGATGGATATTTTAGTTATCTTTCTAGTTCACAGGTTTGCATGCATAATTTAATTTTGAAAGCCACTGAGACATCAGGTACTTCTGTTGTATTTATGAAAAAGAAACAAAACAAAAAGCATACTAACAACTGTGCCATCCTACTCCTTGGTTAATACATTTTATGATTTATAAGCACTTAACATTGTTAGCAAAATATTTTGAATTATATTTTACCTTTTTTTTTCTTTAGTTTTGTATTTAACTTATAATATGATAGTCAGATTT